>NC_080542.1:2927500-3215000 GCF_028640845.1 Ahaetulla prasina
CGTGCTTTCGAACTGCTAGGTTGGCAGAAGCTGGGACAAGTCACGGGAGCTCACCCTGTTCCGCGGCACTCGGGATTCGAACCGCTGAACTGCCGACCTTTTGATCGACAAGCTCAGCGTCTTAGCCGCTGAGCTACCGCGTCCCTAGAGTGCACTATTGCAGGCTAATTCTTCCCACTGCCAGTAGTTCGATCCTGACTGGCTCAAGGTTGACTCAGCCTTCCGTCCTTCCGAGGTGGGTCAAATGAGGACCCAGATGGTTGGGGGGGCCAGAGGCTGACTCTGTAAACCGCTTAGAGAGGGCTGGAAAGCAGTATGAAGCGGGATATAAGTCTTGAAGTGCTATTGCTATGAGAACTGGAGTAATCCAACACATTGTTACAAATTGTGATATCGTAATACCAGTAGTCCTCGACTTACGGCCACAATTGAGCCCAGCATTTCTGCCTTTGTGAAGTGAGTTTTGCCCCGTTTTTACGACCTTTCTTGCCACAGTTGTTCTGTGGATCACAGCGATGGTTAAGTGAATCTGGTTTCCCCAGGGGCTTTGCTTGTCAGATGGTCGCAAAAAAAGGGGATTGGTTGACCCCGGGGGGGGGGGGGGCACTGCAACCGTCATAAATACGAATCCATCGGCAACCATCTAAATTTTGATCAGGTGACCACGGAGTTGCCACAACGGTCGTTAAGTGTGGAAAACGGTCATCGCTCACTTTTTTCCCCCCCAACCCCGTCGTCCCTCCGAACGGTCACTAAATGAAGTGTTGTACGTCGAGGACTGCTTGTAATTCGTCCCTGATCTGCTGCCCTCCTTTTTATTTTTGTCGCCACCCATATCCAGGGCCACACCAAGGGGCCCTTCCTGGTCAGCGCCCCTCTGTCCACCATCATCAACTGGGAACGGGAGTTTCAGATGTGGGCGCCGAATTTCTACGTGGTGACCTACACGGGAGACAAAGACAGCCGTTCGATCATCCGAGAGAACGAATTTTCCTTCGAGGACAACGCCATCAAAGGCGGGAAGAAAGCCTTCAAAATGAAGGCAAGTGAAGGAGAATATATATCTATATATCTATATATTCCAGTGGAATTGTTCCAGTGGAGCAGGTGGAAGACTCAGACAGTTTAAGGCGGGACTAGAACTCACTATCACCCAGTGATTGGCTCAAAGTCACCCAGCTGGCTTTCATCCCTATGCCGGGACTAGAACTCACCATCTCCTGGTGATTGGCCCAAAGTCACCCAGCCAGCTTTCATGCTTAAGGCAGGACTAGAACTCACCATCTCCTGTTGATTGGCCCAAAATCACCCAGTTGGATTTCATGCGTAAGACTGGACTGGAACTCCCAGTCTCCTGGTGATTGGCCCAAAGTCACCCAGCCGGCTTTCATGCCTAAGGCAGAACTAGAGCTCCCCGTCTCCTGGTGATTGGCCCAAAATCACCCAGCCGGCTTTCATGCCTAAGGCAGAACTAGAACTCCCCGTCTCCTGTTGATTGGCCCAAAATCACGCAGTTGAATTTCATGCGTAAGACTGGACTGGAACTCCCAGTCTCCTGGTGATTGGCCCAAAGTCACCCAGCGGCTTTGATGCCTAAGGCAGGACTAGAACTCACCATCTCCTGTTGATTGGCCCAAAATCACCCAGTTGGATTTCATGCGTAAGACTGGACTGGAACTCACTGTCTCCTGGTGATTGGCCCAAAGTCACCCAGCGGCTTTCATGCCTAAGGCAGAACTAGAGCTCCTCGTCTCCTGGTGATTGGCCCAAAATCACCCAGCCGGCTTTCATGCCTAAGGCAGAACTAGAACTCCCCGTCTCCTGTTGATTGGCCCAAAATCACGCAGTTGAATTTCATGCGTAAGACTGGACTGGAACTCCCAGTCTCCTGGTGATTGGCCCAAAGTCACCCAGCGGCTTTGATGCCTAAGGCAGGACTAGAACTCACCATCTCCTGTTGATTGGCCCAAAATCACCCAGTTGGATTTCATGCGTAAGACTGGACTGGAACTCACTGTCTCCTGGTGATTGGCCCAAAGTCACCCAGCGGCTTTCATGCCTAAGGCAGGACTAGAACTCACCATCTCCTGTTGATTGGCCCAAAATCACCCAGTTGGATTTCATGCGTAAGACTGGACTGGAACTCCCAGTCTCCTGGTGATTGGCCCAAAGTCACCCAGCGGCTTTCATGCCTAAGGCAGAACTAGAGCTCCCCGTCTCCTGGTGATTGGCCCAAAATCACCCAGCCGACTTTCATGCCTAAGGCAGAACTAGAACTCCCCGTCTCCTGTTGATTGGCCCAAAATCACGCAGTTGAATTTCATGCGTAAGACTGGACTGGAACTCCCAGTCTCCTGGTGATTGGCCCAAAGTCACCCAGCGGCTTTGATGCCTAAGGCAGGACTAGAACTCACCATCTCCTGTTGATTGGCCCAAAATCACCCAGTTGGATTTCATGCGTAAGACTGGACTGGAACTCACTGTCTCCTGGTGATTGGCCAAAGTCACCCAGCGGCTTTCATGCCTAAGGCAGAACTAGAGCTCACTCACTGTCTCCTGGTGATTGGCGCAAAATCACCCAGCTGGCTTTCATGACTAGAACTCCCAGTCTCCTAGCCTTATCCCCTAGACCAAACTGGCTCTCCGTGGAAGGTTTGTGAAACGTATATTAAATACTTGAATTTGAGGGGAGGGATGGTCCCATTCAGAGGTGGTATTCAACCGGTTCACACCGGTTCAACAGAACCGGTAGTCGCAATCTTCCCCCCCTCACCCCGACTGTACACCATCCTATTTAAGCATGTTTTTGAGGCCAGGCACATGTGTGGAAGGCGCGCACTCTTGCATTTGCGAACCGGTAGGGAAAGTAAGCGAATACCACCGCCCCCCCCCCCGCCCCCCGATCACGTTGTCCATGCATCCTAAACAGAAACGTAGAGCTCGTGATAGCGTCCTTCTTCTCTCTTTCTCCCTCCCCCACCCCCAGAGAGAAGCTCAGGTCAAGTTTCACGTCCTCCTGACTTCCTACGAGCTGGTCACCATTGACCAGGCTGCCTTGGCCTCCATCCGGTGGGCCTGCCTCGTGGTCGATGAAGCTCACCGGCTCAAAAATAACCAGTCCAAGGTGAGAATGGCGGCGGCGCCAGCTTTGCGGTGGGCCTGTGGGATTGGGGGGAGGAAGAGGAGGGGAAAGCCGGCGGCGGCCCCTTTTGATCGCCCTCCGCTCTCGATTTCAGTTCTTCAGGGTGCTCAACGGTTACAAGATTGACCACAAGCTGCTTCTGACGGGGACGCCGTTACAAAACAACCTGGAGGAGCTCTTCCACCTGCTGAACTTCCTCACGCCGGAAAGATTCAAGTACGCCCCGCTCCCTTTCCCTCCCCCCCCACTTTGCTTTCGAACTCAGGATAGACCTAAACGCAGTCGTGGGATTCAGCTGGTTCGGGCCGGTTCGATCGAACCGGTCGTTATATTGCTGGTTGGCCCCGCCCCATCCAGGAGTCCCCATGCACCCCATTTTGGCTCCCAGGAGGCTGCAGGGAGGCCTACTTGGCCCAAAACAGGGCGTAGTCCATTTTTGCTCTGGGGGGGGGCAGGTTCAGGACAGCGAGTGCTGCCTGTCACACCGACTCTGGCCACGTCCACCCAACCAGTCATTAAGGCAGAGAACCGGTTGTTAAATTATTTGAATCCCGCCACTGCCCGGACATGTTCAGTCTTGCGGTCTTCCAATGGGCCCGTTTGCTCATCCTGGCTCCCCCGTTTCCTTTAAATCTAACATCAAGGATCATTTGGCTTTCCTTCTTGGGATCCAGCAGTCAAATCCACTTGGAAGCAGTGAGATTTCTCTGCCTTTAAGGTGGGTAGAGTAGAGTCCCTAGAGATTGTACCCTGTTTAACCTCACGTCATGCCTCTTTGTCCACCCCAGAGGAAACCACCTGCACATGTATCACAGGTGTCAGGGGCCTAAGGGTGTAAGTTGCTACCGGCTGCCGGCTACACCGGCCCCTGCAGCAAGGAGCGGGGTAGGCCACCACCTTCAGGGGTTTGAGGTGCTACCAGGAAAGTCCCTAACAGTCTTTGATGACTTGCTAACAGAACCTGAAACCATACTGGAGAAGAAGATACAGGAAATAAGGAAAGCTAGGGCCACTGTTAGCTTCCCATCAAACCCCCCACAACCGGGGACGTCTCCCACATCGCTCCCTACCTCACCCTCACCAGTCGAACGGAGGCCGCCGACACCGACTACCTCTTTAAACCGGCGTGTCCTCCTAGGCATGAGTACCAGTAGCCCAAGGAAGAAGGTACAGGTGCGTCCCACACAAAAGACTGACGACACCTGTTCGCCCTGTATAACAAAAGCCAAAATAGGACAGATGCTTATCAACACCTTAGTCTACCATACACAGGCTCCTAGGAATTGTAAACCCATGAAACAGAACTGTGTGCATAACAAAACTATGTACAGTTACTGTAAAGAAAACCAGAAGCTAGTCTGTTATAATCCTACAACACCCATCCGCCTTAACTTTACATTATATACCGGATTGCCAAAAGCCTGGTACAGACCAGAGCCACAAGGAGGAGGTAGGCTATGGTATATCAACCATACCACAATCCTGAAGGGTAACAACCGCCCGCAGTGCTGAGGTTTGATGCCTGTAAAGCGCTCTCGTATGGCTGGAGTACAAAATGTGGGTCTGATGCATGGGTGAAAACATATTATTTCAACCACAAATACCTGTGTGAGGTAAACACCAAAGGGCTGGCATGGTACTCGGACAGTTGGCTACCCTGTGCAGGAACCACCCAATGTAGCGGATGGGCGTGTGTGTGTGAGTATACTGGAGGCGGGTACAAAGGGTGTCCATACATCACATCCTTCCGAAGGGAAATGGAAATGCTATGATAATGGAGGTAGCACAATCATATCCCTCCATGATGAGCTATGCGTTTGGCATCGATGGCCAGGGCATGGATCCCATGACGTATCTGACTATTAAGGTTGAGACTGTCTATGAAGGACAGGTCAAATCACTAGGGTGGACAATATATGATAAGCTCAGGGAAATGGAAAAGAACCCAGTGGATATTAGTCCCTATGCTAGAAACCTGTTTATAGAGATGGCAGAGGATATAGCCAAGACTCTGACTGTTAAGAACTGTTTTGTGTGTGGAGGTACTAACATGGGGGAACAATGGCCCTGGGAAGCAACAGAGGCAGCCCCCTCAATGTATAATAACATGTCGGTAGCAGGAAACATCACAGCCAGACATGAGAGCCAGGACATCATCTGGACGCTGACTACAAACCTGGTAGGAAACAATTGTTTTACTCGCAATGGGACCACTAAAGTAGGAGACCTGATATGTCTCGGTTCCTGGGATATAACCTATACAAGATGGCAATCACCAGGTAACTCGTCACAGCCTGACAAATTCAATACCACCTTTCTATCCTACCTCAATTCATCCAACCCATCTAATATATGGAAGGCCCCAGAAAACATGTATTGGATTTGTGGACGGCTGGCTTATGAACAGCTTCCCTTTAATTGGTCAGGCTCCTGCATTCTAGGCTGGATTAAGCCATCATTTTCCTTTTACCCATTCAAGCAAGACAAGTATTGGGGGTACCAGTATATGAACATCTGGGACAAAGGACTAAAAGAGGCTTATTTCCAGCCTACAAAATGGATGGAACACACCCTGATTCACCATTTTCATCCTTCCCATGTAAAAATCTAGCAGAATATGAGGAAAAGGACACCTCCGATTTGCAAATCTGGACCAATGAGAGAATTGTATGTACTTATGGTAGAGCAACATGGGCCGAGGATGGATCCTGGGGCTACCGGACTCCTGTCTATTTGTTAAACCGTCTCATACGCTTGCAGGCAATATTAGACATGGCTGGCATACGAATCAGCACTGCCCTCAACGTGCTATCAGATACCACAGATAGATTAAGGACAGCAGTATACCAAAATAGACTAGCCTTGGACTACATTCTAGCCAAAGAAGGAGGAGTATGTGGTAAATTCAATCTGTCTAACTGTTGTCTGCAGATCGATGAGACAGGTACAGTAATCAAGCAGTTAACCACTGAGCTAAGACAGCTTACATATAACCCCGACCAAGTATGGCACAAAGGAGTGAATCTCAAGGAAGTCTTGGTAGTTGGTTCCCGAAATTACCTGGCTTGCAGGCAATCATGGCCCTCATAGGCCTTATTGCAGCTGGTTGTGTCCTCATTCCTTGTGTACTACCAATCTTTGTGCGCACTATATCCAACAGCTTATCCTTGATAGCCAAAAGAAACGCTACGGCTCAGGTTATGGCCATGTGGCAGCTAGGACACATGACCTCAGAGGTAACCGATGAAGGGTATGTTACTCTTCTGCCTTGAGATGAGTAACAAAGGGGGGAATAAGGTGGGTTGGTAAAGGAATATGAGAACCAAACAGACAGGTATCAAGCAGTAGGCCTTGTTCTGAAAGAAACATCTTTGGTCAAGCAAAAAGCCTTGTCAGCTGAAACAGATAAGCAGCTGCCTCCGGTGGACCATATACCCCCTACCACCCAGAAATATGCTGTGCTCAGATAACCACATCCTGCTGCCGTTGCAGATATTATGCTTTGCCATAACTGTAAACTTGTCTGTGTGACCCCCTGATATAATATCAGTTCCCCATTTCTGTTATTCTTGGAACTATACCCATATATGGAATGTAACATGCTGAGATAACATATTTGCTGCTTGCACGTAGCTATAAGGTATATAAAGCCTGGCTGGAAATCCCCTAATTTGTTCAGACTTACAGCCTTGTTCTGTGCTTGAACCTGCGCATATATAATAAACCCTTCCTTCCCAGAGGAGCTGGCTTGTGTCTTGTCTTTTCTACAACACCTTCACCTCACCTCTCTTAGAGGTGGAGAGTAAAAAGGGGCCGTTACTTCCCTTCTCTTAAATACCGGACAATCCTAGGGGTTAGATCACAGATGTCCAAACTTGGCAACTTTGAAGACTCGTGGACTTCCACTCTCAGAATTCCCCAGGCTGGGGAATTTAACAGAATAGCAGGATTGGAAGGGACCTTGGAGGTCTTCTAATCCAACCCCCCTGCTCATACGGGAAAAACAAGACCATTTCAGACAAAATAGTTGTCCAATCTCTTCTTCAAAACCTCCAGTAACGATGGAGCTTCGGGTGGCAAGTTGTTCCACTGATTAATTGTTCTCACTTGTCACTGAAACTTCTCCTTAGTTCTAGAAGCAAATTGACTTTGATGCAGTGTTGAGGCTAGAACGATGGACTATCGGCTCCGAGGGTGGCTCCTCCTATCTTTTATCCTCTAGCCCCCTCATCATCATTGTTGCTCTTCTCCATCAATTGTGTTGTAAATGTTGTACCTTGATGAACGTATCTTTTTCTTTTATGTACACTGAGAGCATATGCACCAAGACAAATTCCTTGTGTGTCCAATCACACTTGGCCAATAAAATTCTATTCTATTCTATTCTCTGCACGCTTTCCAAACTCTCAACATCTTTTTTTTTTTATATATATATTGTGGTGACCTGGGACTTGAAGTCGATGAATCTTAAAAGTTGCCAAGGTTGGAGGCTCTTGCATTCTAGAGGAAGCAGAGGGGACGTATTCTTGCTGACAAGATAACCTTTGCAACACCTGAAGGGTGACCTGCCAGAGCCCATCTCCTTGGTTGTGTCACCTGGGTAGGTGTGCAATGCGCAGGTGACTTGGCGAAACTTAAAAACAGTGGTTTCTCTGCGTCACAAAAGTTTTGTGTCTGGCAAAATGGCTCCCTCTCCTGGCCAGATTGGGTATTGCTAACATTCTGGGGTTCCCCCCCCCCCCCCCCCCGTTCACTTGTCTTGCATTGTTGAATAGAATAGAATAGAATAGAACACAAGAACAGTTTTTTCCCCGAAGGCCATCACTCTGCTAAACAAATAATTCCCTCAACACTGTCAAACTATTTACTGAATCTGCACTACTATTAATCTTCTCATCGTTCCCATCACCAATCTCTTTCCACTTATGACTGTATGACTATAACTTGTTGCTGGCAATCCTTATGATTTATATTGATATATTGACCATCAATTGTGTTGTAAATGTTGTACCTTGATGAAGGTATCTTTTCTTTTATGTACACTGAGAGCATCTGCACCAAGACAAATTCCTTGTGTGTCCAATCACACCTGGCCAATAAAAATTCTATTCTATTCTATTTTATTGGCCGAGTGTGATTGGACACACAAGGAATTTGTCTTTGATGCCTAAGCTCCCACTGTACATAAAAGAAAAGATACCTTCATCAAGAATCATAAGGTACATCACTTAATGAAAGTCATAGGGTACAAATAAGCAATCAGGAAACAATCAATATCATTATTGATATTGATAAGGATACAAGCAACAAAGTTACAGTCATAAGTGGAAGGAGATGGGTGATGGGAATGATGAGAAGATTAATAGTAGTGCAGATTCAGTAAATAGTTTGACAGTGTTGATGGAATTATTTGTTTAGCAGAGTGATGGCCTTCGGGAAAAAACTGTTCTTGTGTCTAGTTGTTCTGGTGTGCAGTGCTCTATAGCGTCGTTTTGAGGGTAGGAGTTGAAACAGTTTATGTCCAGGATGCGAGGGATCTGCAAATATTTTCACGGCCCTCTTCTTGATTCGTGCAGTATACAGGTCCTCCATGGAAGGCAGGTTGGTAGCAATTATTTTTTCTGCAGTTCTAATTATCCTCTGACATCTGTGTTTTTCTTGTTGGGTTGCAGAACCGAACCAGACAGTTATAGAGGTGCAAATGACAGACTCAATCATTCCTCTGTAGAAGGTCTTAGTAAGACCACACCTAGAGTACTGCATCCAGTTTTGGTCCCCGCACTATAAAAAAATGTTGAGATTCTGGAAAAAGTGCAGAGAAGAGCAACCAAGATAATGAGGGGACTGGAGGCTAAAAGATACGATGAATGGCTGCAGGAACATGGCTAGTCTAGTGAAGAGAAGGACCAGGAGAGACAGGATAGCATCTTCCAATACTTGAGGGGCTGCCCCAGAGAGGAGGAAGGGGGGGTCAAGCTATTTTGCAAAGCACCCGAAGGCCAGACAAGGAATAATGGATGGAAACTGATCCAGGAGAGATTCAACCTGGAAATAAGAACAAATTTTCCGACAGTGAGAACCATCAACCGATGGACCAGAAGTTGCCTTCGGAAGTTGTGGGAGCTTCATCCCTGGAAGCTTTCAAGAAGAGACTGGACTGCCATCGGTCAGAAATGGTGTAGGGGTCTCCTGCTTGGGCGGGTGGGTGGGGGTTGGACTAGATGACCTGCAAGGTCCCTTCCAACTCTGTTCATCTTTTAAAAAGGTAAAAATTCAGGCATGGCTTGCTTTACAACCAAGGGGAATTCTCATCCCTATTGGGGATCGTAAATCAAGGGCTAACCTTAGTACACAGGCCCGTCCTCGAGTTACGACCACGACGGAGCCTGAAATCCCATGTTGCCTACTGAAACAGTCAGAAAAAAAAGTGAGCTTTGACCCATTTCACCAAGTTCCTTGCCACGGTTGGGAAGCGAATCCCTCGTCGTTCACTTAGTTGTTCAGTGAATCTGGCTTTCCCCGTTTGGACTTCGCTCGTCAGGTGGTCGCAAAAGGGGGACTCGCATGATTCCCCGGTCATAACTCCGAGTCAGTTGCCAAGCGTCTAAAATATTTTCATCCCATGACCACCGGGGGAGTGCTGCAGCGGTCGTAAGCGTGAAACAATGGTCCTACGTCCCTTTTTTCCCCCCCAGTGCTGTTGTAACTTTGAGCGGTCACTCAGTGAACTGTCATAAGTCGAGGACTTACCCGTTTATGGCATTTGAGAGTCAGTTTCTCTCTCTCTTTCTTCCTCAGCAACCTGGAAGGATTCCTGGAGGAATTTGCGGACATCTCCAAGGAGGATCAAATTAAGAAACTCCATGACCTCCTGGGTCCTCACATGTTACGTCGCCTCAAAGCCGACGTCTTTAAGAACATGCCGGCCAAAACGGAGCTGATCGTTCGGGTGGAGCTCAGCCCCATGCAGAAGTACGGGGGGCAGCGTTTGGGTTTGGGGTTTTTTGTTTTTTTTAAGGTTTCCGTAGAGATGATGATTCTCCGTCATCCTCCAAGTCACGGTTGTCTCCAAGGTGCTGTTTAAATTTATTTTTAATTTTAATTTTCCCTCTTTTTCAAAAGGCAACCGGGCTTCCTCGTGGGTTTTTTCCTTTCTTTCTTTTTCCTTTGAAAACCTTTCGCTTCTTCCCCACCCGGAAGATCCTTCGGTTCTTGGAAGTTCAGGAACTGGAAAAGTGAAAAACCTTTTCAAAGAAGAAAAACCCAAGAAAGGGGTGGGGGGGTGGCTGGGGGGGGGGGGAGGAGAGCACATTTGGGATTTCCTTTTTTTTTTTAGGGTTTGTGTGTGTTTGGAAGTCAGGTGGGGACACCGTTATAAAATACACATTTCCGGGAGTCGGTAAAGTTTTGTGAGTGAGGAATTTGCATGTCGGGTCCAAACTTCAGAAAATGGCTAGTTTGATTTTACTGGCTCTCTCTTTCTCTCTCTTTCCTCCCTCCCTCTTTTTCTCTCTCCTCTTTTCTCTGTCTCTCTTTTTCTCTTTTCTCTCTTTCTCTCTTTCTCTCTTATTTTCCTCTTTTTTTCTCCCTCCCTCTCTGTTTCCCTCTCTCTGTCTCTTTCTCTCTTTTTCTCTTCTCTTTTCTCTTCTCTTCATCTCTCTTTCTGTCTCTTTTCTCTTGTTCTCTCTTATTTTCTCTCTTTTTCTCCCTCCTCTCTTTTCCCTCTCTGTGTCTGTCTTTTCTCTCTCTGTCTCTTTTCTCTCTTTCTCTTCATCTGTCTTTCTGTCTCTTTCCATCTTTTCTTTTCTCTCTTTTCTCTCCTCTTTCTGCCTCTTTTCTCTGACTTTCTCTCTTTTGTCTTTTCTCTTTCTTTTCTCTTTCTTTTCCTTTGAAAACCTTTCGCTTCTTCCCCACCGGAAGATCCTTGGTTCTTGGAAGTTCAGGAACTGGAAAAGTGAAAAACCTTTTCAAAGAAGAAAAACCCAAGAAAGGGGTGGGGGGGTGGCTGGGGGGGGGGGGAGGAGAGCACATTTGGGATTTCCTTTTTTTTTTTAGGGTTTGTGTGTGTTTGGAAGTCAGGTGGGGACACCGTTATAAAATACACATTTCCGGGAGTCGGTAAAGTTTTGTGAGTGAGGAATTTGCATGTCGGGTCCAAACTTCAGAAAATGGCTAGTTTGATTTTACTGGCTCTCTCTTTCTCTCTCTTTCCTCCCTCCCTCTTTTTCTCTCTCCTCTTTTCTCTGTCTCTCTTTTTCTCTTTTCTCTCTTTCTCTCTTTCTCTCTTATTTTCCTCTTTTTTTCTCCCTCCCTCTCTGTTTCCCTCTCTCTGTCTCTTTCTCTCTTTTTCTCTTCTCTTTTCTCTTCTCTTCATCTCTCTTTCTGTCTCTTTTCTCTTGTTCTCTCTTATTTTCTCTCTTTTTCTCCCTCCTCTCTTTTCCCTCTCTGTGTCTGTCTTTTCTCTCTCTGTCTCTTTTCTCTCTTTCTCTTCATCTGTCTTTCTGTCTCTTTCCATCTTTTCTTTTCTCTCTTTTTCTCTCCTCTTTCTGCCTCTTTTTCTCTGACTTTCTCTCTTTTGTCTTTCTCTTTCTTTCTCTTTCTTTCTCTCTTTCTGTCTCTTTCTCTCTCTCTCTCTTTCTCTTTCTCTTTCTCTCTTATTTTCTCTCTTTTTCTCCCTCCTCTCTTTTCCCTCTCTGTGTCTGTCCTTTTCTCTCTCTGTCTCTTTTCTCTCTCTCTCTTCATCTCTCTTTCTGTCTCTCTCTCCATCTTTTCTTTCTCTTTTTCTTCTCTTTTCTCTTCTCTTCATCTCTCTTCTGTCTCTTTTCTCTTGTTCTCTCTTATTTTCTCTCTTTTTCTCCCTCCTCTCTTTTCCCTCTCTGTGTCTGTCTTTTCTCTCTCTGTCTCTTTTCTCTCTCTTTCTCTTCATCTGTCTTTCTGTCTCTTTCCATCTTTTTCTCTTTTCTCTCTTTTCTCTCTCCCTCTTTCTGCCTCTTTTTTCTCTGACTTTCTCTCTTTTTGTCTTTCTCTTTCTTTCTCTTTTTCTTTCCCTCTTTCTGTTTTCTCTCCCTCTCTCTCTTTCTCTTTTCTCTTTCTCTCTTATTTTTCTCTCTTTTTCTCCCTCCCTCTCTTTTCCCTCTCTGTGTCTGTCCTTTTCTCTCTCTGTCTCTTTTTCTCTCTCTTTCTCTTCGTCTCTCTTTCTGTCTCTCTTTCTCTCCATCTTTTTCTTTCTCTTTCTTTTTTCTCTCTCTTTTCTCTCTCTCCCTCTTTCTGCCTTTTTTGTCTCTGACCTCCTCTCTCTCTTTTTGTCTTTCTCTCTTTTTTTCTCTCCCTCTTTCTCTCTCTTTTTTCCTCTGTCTATCTCTTTCTCTTTTGTCTCTTTCTTTTTCTCTTCTCTCTCTCCCTCTTTTTCTTTCTTTCTGTCTCTCTCTCTCGCGCCATCTCTCTTTCTTTTTTATCTCTTTTTCTCTCTCCGTCTTTCTGCCTCTCTCTCTCTCTCTCTCTCTCTCTCTCTCTCTCTCTCTCACATACACAAACACAAACACGCACACACAAAAGAGGCCTCTGTGGACTCTCCTCTCGAAACCCTCTCGAAATCGTCTGATGGGAACCTGGTTCTCACGTGGACTCTGGAACCTCCAAAAACCGTGCGAGAATGCTCGTATGGTTTTCGGAGGCCTCAGAGGCCCTGCGTGTCAGCGAAGGCGCCGTGGCGTGCCACTTGTGACATGCGTGTCAGGTTTGCCACCAGAACTGTGGTGAGTCAGGCTTGAAGTTTAAAAACGCAACGTGTTCGCTTCTGGCAAAACCAATTATTTTTGGGACTCGTACAGGAATTGCTATCAGAGGGGGATTCATTGGACAGAGCTCTCTTTGTCCGTCTGCACAATCTCGTTCAACCAAGCCAGCTAAAGACCTAGCAGCTATATTGATATATCCGTGACATAGCAGCTGGGGTTCAAAATATTGAATGAACTACTTAAAAATGGATCAACTCAGTAACTGGATGAGCAATATCGCCATCTAGTTATAGGATTCTCCCCATCCTGTCCCCCCACCCCCACCCCCACACACATATAGTTATTATATGTGTTACTGTGGGTATGTACATTTGGGAAAATTGTATTTTTGAGGTTTGATGGCTAATAACAGCACTTTTTTGGGGGGGGAGTTTCAAGATCATCTTATTCCACTGCTGGAATGTCCTGGGATTAGCCCAGACCTTCACCCGATGGAAAATCTATGGAGCCGAATAAAGAAACTGGTTAGTCAGAAGCGACCCAGCAATAAAACCCAGTTAATAGAAGCCATCATTCAATGTTGGTTTCACATGAGAACAGCTGCAGAAATCAAAAATTTAGTTCACTCCATGGGCAGACGTCGTAAGGCCGTCACTCATGCTAAAGGTTACCCAACCAAGTATTAACTGACATGGGGATCATTTTGGTACATCTCATTTTATCTACGGTGATCATTTTTGTATATTTCGGTGTTTTTTTTCTAGGTGTTTCACTTTTTTTCTTTCTACTGTAGCTGCTATTCTAACAGCAAATCCTTCATCTAAGTGATTGCATTACATTCTCGATTAAATGATCTTTTCATTGATATATAATTTTAGGGTAGTACTCCAAAAAGAAAAAAAGTGGTGTTATTATCTAGTTTTAAGAAAATACAACTTCTCCCAAAAAAAGGTTTCCACAATTTTGGCCACTACTGTAGGTTATAGGACCTTTTCTTAGATTAGTCCCCCTTCCCTTCTTATTTTTATTTTATTTTTTTCCTCTAACCCTCCTTTTTCCCAAATCAGGAAATACTATAAATACATCTTTTTTTATTATTATTATTCAAAAGGTTTTACAGAAAAAATTTTCCCCCTTTCCCCCCACCTCCCCTCCCCCCTCCCTTCACAACCCCCCTCCCCCCCCCCCCCGACTTCCCGGAACGAGCACAAGGTATAGTTAAAAATAAAACAAACATATGCTAAATGTTTTCATCCCAACTTAATTATACCCCTACAATCATCAATTCCTAACTTCCCCCGAAAACAATCAAAAATAATACATCATAATCATTCAAAAACAGTCTGATAACTCTTAGTCTGGTATCTACTTTGAATATAGTCAATCCACTTTTTCCATTCCTTTAAGTATCTTTCTTGCGTATTGTCTTTCAAAAAGGCTGATATCTTCGCCATCTCAGCCAAATTGGCAACTTTCAATATCCATTCTTCTATTGTAGGTACTTCTTTTTTCTTCCAGTACTGTCCTATTAGTAATCTTGCTGCTGTTATTAGATTTAAAATCAATTTAGTCTCAATTACTGTACAGCCCGTAATAATTCCCAACAAAAAAAATTGCGGCAGGAACTTTATCTTCTTTTTCAAAACATTTTGTAAAATCCACCAAATTTTTATCCAAAAGGTCTTTATATCCTTACAAGTCCACCAAATATGAAAATATGTAGCATCATCACAATTACATCTCCAACATTTTGCTTGCGTATCTGGGTACATACACGATAATTTCTTAGGATCTAAGTGCCATCTATAAAACATTTTATAAAAATTTGCCCTCAGATTCTGTGCCTGCGTGAATTTCTAACATTTCTAACCCAATTTTTTTCCCAAGTTTCCAATAATATTGGCTCCTGAAAATTTTGTGCCCACTTTACCATACAGTCCTTTACCAAGTCCCTTTCCGAATCTATTTCAAGTAACACATACGTACATTTATTTTTTCCTCTAACCCTCCTTTTTCCCAAATCAGGAAATACTATAAATACATCTTGACTCGCAACTTTGAAGCTCTGAACTCGCGCGGCGGCGGGAACCAGGTCTCTCTGCTCAACATCATGATGGACTTGAAGAAATGCTGCAACCACCCGTACCTCTTCCCCGTCGCTGCCATGGTATGTTTGCCAGCCCAGTGGCTGCCACAGGATGGGGGAGGGAGGGGGGGGGAAACCAGGGCTGTTTGTATCTCTGGCGGCAGGAATTGTCGTCTTCAGTTCCCGTCGGCCAATCACACCAGCAGGAGGGCAGCTTTTTCCACTGGAGAAACTGCAGAAGGAAACCCTGGATAAGTTTTGAAATTTGCATTTAACCTTGTATCAAGAGAAGGGAAATATTTGTAGCTCAGGGTTGAAATGTGGGGTCTTTGGTTGTCTCTGAGCTGGGTGGTTTTCTTGCAGACGTTTCATGACCCAACTAGGGAACATCATCAGTGCTGGAAGGGAGTGGGGTTTGTGGAGAGAAGGAGGAGGAGGAGGAGGAGGAGGAGAACTGTGAGGTCCTTGATGCTCTCTGAGCTTGGTGGTTTCCTTGCAGACATTTTCTGACCCGTGAATTTCGCCGTGAATTGAAAACGTATTTGTTTACCCAAACGGGACTGGCTTGATTTTTAAATTTTTGATTTTTAATAATTTTATTGGGGTATTTTAGTATCGGTCAATTTGACGGTTTTAATTCGGCCATTTATTGAATATGTATTTTAATTGCTATTTTAATTTTGTATATTTAATTGTTTTAATCTTGGCTGTACACCGCCCCGAGTCCTTCGGGAGAAGGGCGGTATAAAAATTTAAATAAACATAAACATAAACCCAGCTAGGGAACATAATCAGGGATGTGTGGAGTGGGGGAAGGAGAAGGGGAGGAAGAGGAGAAGGTGGAAGAAGAGGAGGAGGAAAAAGAGAAGGACGACTCTGGTGTCCTTGGTGGTCTCTGAGCTTGGTGGTTTTCTTGCAGACGTTTCCTGACCCAGCTAGGTAACATCATCAGTGCTGGAAGGGAGAAGGGTTTGCTCTCTGTTTATACACTTGTTTCGTTACTGTTCGTGGGTGTGATCTCGGTGGTTCCTTGATTAGGCTCTTCTTTACTGTTGGATTGTTTGTCCGAGTTGCTTGTTCGTTGATTGGGATGTTGGTTTCTTGCTGGGATGTTGGTCTGGAAATTGATCCTGGTCTTAATCTCTACTTATCTGGGTCTCGATTTTTGGCAAAGACCTCCTAGTCAAGGGTTAGGGTAGTTCCCGGTGAAGGAATCACCACAAATACGGCCACCGTCAGCACTGACAGGGCAGCCATAAACAGAGAACAAACCCTGCTTTCTTGTAGCACTGATGATGTTCCCTAGTTGGGTCATGAGACGTCTGCAAGGAAGTAACCAAGTTTACATACCATCAAGGACCCCGCAGTCATTCTCCTCCCCGTCCTCCTCCTCTTCCCTCTTCTTCCTCCTCCTCCTCCTCCTCCTACACCTACACCACTTCCTCTCCACAAACCCCATTCCCTTCTACTCCTGATGGCATTACCTTGTTGGATCATGAAATGTCTGGAAGAAAACCACCGAGCTCAAAGACTACCAAGAACTCCTCCTCCCCTCCTCTTCTCTTCCACTCCAAAAACCCCACTCCCTCTGGTACTGAGGAGGTTCCCTGGTCGGGTCATGAAACGTCTGTAAGAAAACCATCCAGATAAGAGAACATCAAGGACCCCAAAGGAGTTCTCCTCCTCCTCCTCCTCCTCCTCCTCCTCCTCCTCCTCCTCCTCCTCCTTTTCTTTCTTTCTTTCTCTTTCTTTTTTCTCCTCCTTCCCCCTCTTCTCCTCTTCCTCCTTCCCCCTCTTTTTCTTCTTCTTCTTCTTCTTCTTCTTCTTCTTCTTCTCCTTCTCCTTCTGCACCTCCTCCTCCTCCTCCTTCACTATTATTTTAATTCCTCTTCTTCCTCCTTTTCTTCCTCCTCCTCCTCCTCTGCCTCTTTCTTTCTCTCTCTCTCTCTCTCTTTCTTCTTCCTCTTCTTCTTCTTCTTCTCCTTCTCCTCTTCCTCCTTCCCCCTCTTCTTCTTCTCCTTCTCCTGCTCCTCCTCCTCCTCCCTCACTATTATTTTAATTCCTCTTCTTCCTCCTCTTCTTCCTCCTCCTTCTCCTCTTCTTCCTCTTCTTCTTCTTCTCCTTCTCCTCTGCCTCTTTCTTTCTTTCTTTCTCTTTCTTTCTTTCTTTTTCTCCTCCTCCTCCTCCTCCTCCTCCTCCATCTCCTTTTCTTTCGTTCTTTTTCTTTCTTTCTTTTTCTTTCTTTCTTTCTTTCTCTTTCTTTTTTCTCCTCCTTCCCCCTCTTCTCCTCCTCCTCCTCCTTCCCCTTCTTCTTCTTCTTCTTCTTCTCCTTCTCCTTCTGCTCCTCCTCCTCCTCCTCCTTCACTGTTATTTTAATTCCTCTTCTTCCTCCTTTTCTTCCTCCTCCTTCTCCTCTGCCTCTTTCTTTCTCTCTCTCTCTCTCTCTCTTTCTTCTTCTTCTTCTTCTTCTTCCTCCTCCTCCTCCTCCTCCTCCATCTTCCTCCTCCTCCCCATAAATCATACCCCTTTCAAGTACTGATGACATTGCCTAGCTGGGTCCTGCAATGCCTGCAAGGAAACAACCAGACTCAAGAGCTTATTCTTGAGTCTTATTATAAGGGCTGGGAAGTGGCTCACCAGGCTAGTGCAGCCTGTTATTAACACACAGCTGCCTGCAATTACAATTACTGCAGGCTCGAGTCCCACCAGGCCCAAGGTTGACTCAGCCTTCCATCCTTTATAACAGGGGTGTCCAAACTTGGTCCCTTTAAGACTTGTGGACTTCAACTCCCAGAGTCCCTCAGCCAGCAAAGCTGGCTGAGGAACTCTGGGAGTTGAAGTCCACAAGTCTTAAAGGGACCAAGTTTGGACACCCCTGCTTTATAAGGTAGGTAAAATGAGGACCCAGATTGTTGGGGGCAATACAAAGTTGACTTTGTATATAAATATACAAATAGGATGAAGACTATTGCTTAACACTGTGTAAGCCGCCCTGAGTCTTCGGAGAAGGGCGGGATATAAATTCAAATTTTAAAAAAAAGTGTTCCACATTTAACTTTCGGAAGTGATGCGAGAGGTCCTCGGTTGGCGAATCAGTTCATTCGTCCAGTTCCCCCACCCCCACCCCCCGGGCTTTCCCTCCCTCCCTCCCTCATCCAAAAGCTTAAAGACACCCCCTCCCCTCTTTATTGTGTTGTTTTCCCTAGGGAGAGCAACCTAACCAACTGTCTTTTGTCCCTGCAGGAATCCCCCAAGCTGCCAAGCGGTGCCTACGAAGGGGGGGCCCTCATCAAGGCCTCTGGGAAACTGATGCTACTACAGAAGATGCTGAGGAAGCTGAAGGAGCAGGGCCACCGAGTGCTTATCTTCTCCCAGGTAACCAAAAAAAAAAAAAAATGGGCTCAAGTTCGGATTACCTAGAATGGGGGGGGTGTCAAAATCAGCCGTCTTTTTTGGACCCTGGGACGGGGCGGGAGAGAAGAGTGACAGCCTTGCCAGAAAAACCACGACAGGCTCCCTGACGCAGTAGGAATGCCGAGATCCTAGAAAGGGTGCAGAGAAGGAGGACCAGGGGTGACATGGTAGCAGCGTTCCCAGGTCTCAGGGGTTTCCCAACAATGAACCAGTGGAACTACTTGCCTCCAGAGGTTGTGGGTGTTTCATCGCTGGAGGTTTTTAAGAAGAGATTGGATAACCGTTTGTCTGAAGTGGCGGAGGGTTTCCTGCCTGAGCAGGGGGTTGGACTAGAAGACCTCCAAGGTCCCTTCCAACTCTGTTTTTCTATTTGTATTCTATTCTGCTCTGCTCTGCTCTGCTCTGCTCTGCTCCGATTCTATTCTATTCTATTCTATTCTATTCTATTCTATTCTATTCTATTCTATTCTATTCTATTCTATTCTATTCTATTCCATTCCATTCCATTCCATTCCATTCCATTCCATTCCATTCCATATTTTCTATTCTATTCTATTCCATTCCATTCCATTCCATTCCATATTTTCTATTCTATTCTATTCTATTCTATTCTATTCTATTCTATTCTATTCTATTCTATTCTATTTTATTCCATTCCATTCCTTATTCTATTCTATTCTATTCCATTCCATTCCTTATTCTATTCTATTCTATTCCATTCCATTCCATTCCATTCCATTCCATTCCATTCCATTCCATTTTTTCTATTCTATTCCATTCCATTCCATTCCATTCCATTCCATTCCTTATTCTATTCTATTCTATTCTATTCCATTCCATTCCATTCCATTCCATTCCATTCCATTTTTTCTATTCTATTCCATTCCATTCCATTCCATTCCATATTTTCTATTCTATTCTATTCTATTCTATTCTATTCTATTCTATTCTATTCTATTCCATTCTATTCCATTCCATTCCATTCCATTCCATTCCTTATTCTATTCTATTCTATTCTATTCTATTCCATTCCATTCCATTCCATTCCATTCCATTTTTTCTATTCTATTCCATTCCATTCCATTCCATTCCATATTTTCTATTCTATTCTATTCTATTCTATTCTATTCTATTCTATTCTATTCTATTCTATTCTATTCCATTCTATTCCATTCCATTCCATTCCATTCCATTCCTTATTCTATTCTATTCTATTCTATTCTATTCCATTCCATTCCATTCCTTATTCTATTCTATTCTATTCTATTCTATTCCATTCCATTCCATTCCATTCCATTCCTTATTCTATTCCATTCTATTCCATTCCATTCCATTCCATTCCATTCCATTCCATTCCTTATTCTATTCTATTCTATTCTATTCCATTCCATTCCATTCCATTCCATTCCATTCCATTCCATTTTTTCTATTCTATTCTATTCCATTCCATTCCATTCCATTCCATTCCATTCCATTCCATTCCATTTTTTCTATTCTATTCTATTCTATTCTATTCTATTCTATTCTATTCTATTCTATTCCATTCCATTCCATTCCATTCCATTCCATTCCATTCCATTTTTTCTATTCTATTCCATTCCATTCCATTCCATTCCATATTTTCTATTCTATTCTATTCTATTCTATTCTATTCTATTCTATTCTATTCTATTCTATTCTATTCTATTCTATTCCATTCCATTCCATTCCATTCCATTCCTTATTCCATTCCATTCCATTCCATTCCATTCCATTCCTTATTCTATTCTATTCCATTCCATTCCATTCCATTCCATTTTTTCTATTCTATTCCATTCCATTCCATTCCATTCCATTCCTTATTCTATTCTATTCTATTCTATTCTATTCTATTCTATTCTATTCTATTCTATTCTATTCTATTCCATTCCATTCCATTCCATTCCATTCCATTTTTTCTATTCTATTCTATTCCATTCCATTCCATTCCATTCCATATTTTCTATTCTATTCTATTCTATTCTATATTCTATTCTATTCTATTCCATTCCATTCCATTCCATTCCATTCCATTTTTTCTATTCTATTCTATTCCATTCCATTCCATTCCATTCCATATTTTCTATTCTATATTCTATTCTATTCTATTCTATTCCATTCCATTCCATTCCATTCCATTCCATATTTTCTATTCTATTCTATTCTATTCTATTCTATTCTATTCTATTCTATTCTATTCTATATTCTATTCTATTCTATTCTATTTTATTTTGCAGGGGGTTGGACTAGAGGACCTCCAAGGTCCCTTCCAACTCTGTTTTTCTATTTTTATTCTATTCTATTCTGCTCTGCTCTGCTTCTATTCTATTCTATTCTATTCTATTCTATTCTATTCTATTCTATTCTATTCTATTTTATTCTATTCTATATTCTATTCTATTCTATTCTATTCTATTCTATTCTATTCTATTCTATTCTATATTCTATTCTATTCTATTCTATTCTATTCTATTCTATTCTATTCTATTCTATAGGGGGTTGGACTAGAGGACCTCCAAGGTCCCTTCCAACTCATTCTATTCTATTCCTAGTCTACTCTATTTATTTATTTATTTTTATTTTTATTTATTTATTTTGTCAATCACATATAAAATAACAGGTAAAAGTATAAACATAATTTGGATGCATGAAAAGAGTAAGTAAAAAGAAATATTAGGACAGGAACGGGAGGCACCCAGGTGAACTTACGCACACCCCCTTACAGACCTCTTAGGATTGGGGTGAGTTCAACGGTAGCTAGTCTAAGGTTAAAGTTTTGGGGGTTGGGGGAAGAAACTACAGAGTCAGGTAGTACATCCCAGGCTTTGACCACTGTGTTAACGAAGTCGTATTTTCTGCAATCGAGTTTGGAGCGGTTTACCTTGAGTTTGTATCTATTATTTGCTCGTGTATTGTTGTAATTGAAGCTGAAGTCGTCATTGACAGGTAGGACATTGGGGTAGATAATTTTATGTACTATGCTTAGGTCAGACCGAAGTTGGCGTAGTTCTAAGTTGTCGAAGCCCAAAATTTGGAGTCTGGTGGCATAAGGTATTTTATTGCGAGCAAAGGAGTGGAGGACTCTTCTCGTGAAATACCTCTGGACTCTCTCGATTGTATTTATGTCCGATACGCAGTGCGGGTTCCAGACAGATGAGCTGTATTCAAGAATTGGTCTAGCAAAGGTTTTGTATGCTGTGGTTAGTAGTACAGTATTATCAGAGGAGAAGCTATGCCAGATTAGGTTAACAACTCTTAATGCCTTCTTGGCAATGTTGTTACAGTGGCCTCTGGCACTTAGATCTTTAGAAATGAGGACTCCAAGGTCCTTGACAGAGTGAAGGTCATCTATAAGGTCATGTCCGCTTAATTTGCATTTTATGTTTTGAAATTTTTTTTGCCAATGTACAAGCCGGAGCATTTGTTGGTTGAGATTTGAAGTTGCCACTTGTTAGGCCAATCTGACACACGGTCAAGGACTTTTTGAAGGGTAGCTGCGTTGTCTGTAGTGTTGACTAGTTGAACATCGTCAGCAAAGAGAACACAACTGCTTTCTAACATGATCGCGAAGGTCATTTATGTAAAGTATGAAGACTGTTGGTCCTAGAACGCTGCCTTGGGGAACACCACTATTAACAGGTACAGGATTTGATTGAGTGCTTCCTATTTTGATCACGTTGCCTGTTTGACAGGAAGGCAGTTATCCATTTATGTGGGAGTCCAGAAATGCCATAGGATTTTAGTTTTAGCAGTAATTTGTCATGTACCACTGAATCAAAAGCTTTACAGACGTCTATGTAAAAACTATTCTACCAGACTCTACTCTATTCTATTCTATATTCTATTCTATTCTATTCTACTTTTTATTTTATTCTATATTAATTCTATTCTATTCTATATTCTAATTCTGAATTCTATTCTATTCTTAACTTATCTATTTATCTGAAAACTTATCTATTTATCCAAGCGGGACTGGCCTGATTTTTAAATTCTAAATTCTAAATTCTAAATTTTAAATTTTTCAATTGTAATTTTATTGAGTATTTTATATGGCCAATTGGACGGTTTTAATTTCGGCCTTTTATTGAATAAGTTTTTTGTTATTTTAGTGTGTATATTAATTGTTTTAATGTAAGCTGTACACCGCCCTGAGTCCTTCGGGAGAAGGGCGGTATAAAAGTTTAATTAAATAAATAAATTCTATTATTCTATTTTCTATTCTATATTAATTCTATTCTATTCTATTCTATTCTATCCTATCCTATCCTATCCTATCCTATCCTATCCTATCCTATCCTATCCTATCCTATCCTATTCTATTGTCTATTCTAATTCTGAATTCAATTCAGTTCAGTTCAGTTCTATTCTATTCTATTCTATTCTATTCTATTCTATTCTATTCTATTCTATTCTATTCTATTCTATTCTGAAACAATTAGGGGTCTGAAAGCTAAATCGTATGTATGAACAGCTAAGGCTTCTAAGGTTCAAACTCAGCCAAGGTAAGACTTGTGGACTTCAACTCCCAGAATTCCTCAGCCAGCCAACCAGCCAGCCGTGTTGGGAGTTGAAGTCCACAACTCTTGCCAAACGTGGCAAGTCTTAAACCTGCCACGTTTGCATACCTCCCGGGGGCTAAGGAGTAATGAATGTTTAGCCTACCAAAGAAGGCCCAAGGGAGGCACGAGAGCATCTCCCAATACTTGAACGGCTCTCACAGGGAAAAGGCCTTGATTTGAGCTCCATAGGACCTGAGTAATGGGTAGATGCTGACCAGAAGGAGATCAGTCTTCCAGTATTTGATGGGGTCAAGCTATTCCCCAAGGCAGGAGAAGAAGCAACGGATGGAAACTAATCAAGGAGAGAAGCAACCTGGAACTAAGGAGGGATTTCCTGACAGAGAGAACAATTAAGCAATGGAACTGCTTGCCGCTGGAAGTTGTGGGTGCTCCATCAGTGGAGGTATTTAAGAAGAGATTGGACAGCCATTTGTCTGGTATAGGGCAGAGATGGCAAAGCTTTTCAGCACCAAGTACCCAAATCCAAACACCAGCTGGCCAACATGGTACACGTGCCCTCTCTGCGTGCCACAGGTTTGCCATGACGGGTATAGGGCACTGGTAAAATTTGAACTGATTTACTACCGGTTTGCTGGCTGGCACCACGCACCAAATGCAAGGGATTTTTCCTACCGGTTTGTTGTGTCTTGCCCGCTCTCACCGCAGCCAGGGCCTTCTTATCTGCTTCCGAATGCTGAGGAATGTCCTAGTATGCCTCCCGGCCCCAGCCCTGGCTCCATGCCCAGACAGGCTGAGGAGGAGGAAGCACCTCCCGGCCCAAGCCCTGGCTTCATGCCCAGACAGGCTGAGGAGGAGGAAGCACCTCCCGGCCCCAGCCCTGGCTCCATGCCCAGGCAAACGGAGCAACTAGACCCCGCCCCCTCCCCACAGCATGTGAGCCTGAGGGAGGTCAATTACCAACAGCTGCCGACTGGAGTGACCCTCGCTTCAGAAGAATTGATAGGCGGCGGCGTCAGAAGGAAGGGAGGGGCAGGCCTGGATAAGTGCTGAGTCATGGAGCCACACCCCATGGCCTATATAAAGGATCTGCTTTCTGGCATTCTTTGAGTCAGGCAAAGTTGAACATATCTTGCTGAAGTCACTTTCTGGTCTCCTGCCTGCCTTGAGGACTTTGCTAGGACTTTGGCAGAGCTGCAGAGGCACGCCTGATTCGGATTTCCCTGACCCGGCCGTCAGCGGAGGAGTGGGACACGACACGGTTCTCCGAACCGCCCGCCACCATCGCTTCTGGATCAGCCGATCCAGTCCGAACCAGGAGCATTTCACCCCTGGTATAGGGTCTCCTGCTTGAACAGGGGGTTGGAGTAGAAGACCTCTCGGGTCCCTTCCAGCCCTATGATTCTGTATGTTTTAGAGTCATTTAGATGAGAGCGCTAGAGTTTGGAAATTTTTATTTTTAAGATGAGGCTAAAAATGTATTTATTTTTATTTATTTATTTATAGTTTAATTTCTATACCGCCCTTCTCCCGAAGGACTCAGGGCGGTTTACAGCCTTATTAAAAACACAAATAATACATAATATAAATAACAAATTTAAAACGAATTTAAAACAAATATTAAATAGGCCTAATTAACTAAAAGGTCATAGACCGACGTAAAAACCCTTAAAATTTAAAATTATAATTAAAATACACTCAGGCTAGTCCCGCACGATTAAATAGTAAGGTCTTCAGTTCCTGCTTGAAGGTTCGGAGGTCGGGGAGTTGGCGTAACCCCGGAGGTAACTCGTTCCAAAGGGCCGGTGCTGCCACAGAGAAGGCTCTCCCACCCACTGGGGGCCACCAACCGACATTGTTTGGATGATGGCACCCTGAGAAGGCCCGCTCTGTGGGAGCGCACAGGTCGATGGGATGCCAGCGGTGGCAGTAGGCGGTCTCGTAAATAGCCCGGTCCTAAGCCATGGAGCGCTTTGAAGGTGGTCACTAACACCTTGAATTGCACCCGGAAGGCTACCGGCAGCCAGTGCAAGCCACGCAGGATGGGTGTTATATGGGAGCAACGCGGTGCTCCCTCTATTACCCGCGCAGCCGCATTCTGGACTAGCTGGAGCCTCCTGGTGCTCTTCAAGGGGAGCCCCATGTAGAGAGCATTGCAATAGTCCAGCCGAGAAGTAACGAGGGCGTGAGTGGCCGTGCGCAAGGAGTCCCGGTCAAGGAAGGGGCGAATATACATGTATATTCACTCCTCAGTCCTTCAACTTGATTTCTAACAAGGGGATGTAGATTTACTGGGTCTTGGGGAGGTGACCTTCATAGTTTCCTCCCCCCCCCCCCGGTTAACATCTTTTGAACAGTTTTGCCTTCGTGCAAGTGACAAATTGCTGCAAAGGACAACATTTGTTTACATAATTGGCGTAGTGTCATTAATGCGGCCGATATCCCGTGCTACCGAATGCGTCTCATTCGCGGGGGGAACGTTGTGGAAATGATGCAAAGAGTCTCCACTTGAAGGGACATTGATGAATGAGTCAGCCTTGCCCCAACTGGTCCATTCAAGCAGGACTTCATTATTCTGGTATTTTCGGAATTTACGTCTCCTGTCTAAGGTTCACATCTATACAAAGGCTACAGAAGAACATGGATGTTATTTCTCACTGGGGTCTAAGTTAGGGTGTCCCATGGAAATATCCATAGAAGAGAAATATTTCAGCGTTGAACTGTGCGGTCGTTGGTGCTGGCTGAGCTGGGTGGTTTTCTTGCAGACGTTTCGTGACCAGACTAGGGAACATCATCAGTGCTAGAAGGGAGGGAGGTTGAGGAGAGGAGGAGGAGGAGGAGGAAGAGGAGGAGAACAGTGGGATCCTTGGTGCTCTTGGAGCTTGGTGGTTTTCTTGAAGACGTTTCATGACCCATGAAGGTAATCCCGTCAGTATTACAAGGGAGCAAGGCAGGGGTGAAATCGAAATTTTTTTGCCACTGGTTTTGTGGACGTGGCTTGGTGGGCGTGGGACTGGGTGGATGTGGCCAACATGACATCACTCATGTCTTCCTTCCTTCCTTCCTTCCTTCCTTCCTTCCTTCCTTCCTTCCTTCCTTCCTTCCTTCTTTCTTTCTTTCTTTCTTTCTTTCTCTTTCTTTCTTTCTTTCTTTCTTTCTTTCTTTCTTTCTTTCTTTCTTTCTTTCTTTCTTCCTTTCTTTTTTTTCTCTCTCTCACACACACGCACCTGGTCTGAGCAGTGGCTGCTACGGGAAAAGGAAGAAAGTGCTCTGGGTGGGCGGCCCGGCCCGGAAGCAGCACGTCCCCCGTCATGGGCTGGATGCAGGCAGCGGGACCCGAGTCGGAGTGGAAGGCAAGCGGGCGTGGGAGACCGCTGGGAAGGCAGCGTGGAAGGCAGGCAGTCATGGCAGGACTGCGGACCGTGGACTGGTTCAGGGGAGTGGCCAGCCAACCATTGGTCCCAGTTCGGCGAACCAGCCCCAATCTCCGCTACCTATTCGTCGGATCCGGTCCGATCCGGTAGCATTTCACCTCTGGAGCAGGGTTTACTCTCTGTTTATATACCAAGGGCTTGCTCTGCCAGTGTCGGTGTTAGTGGTGGGACGTTTGTCAGGGAACCACCAAGACCAACACTGACTATTATAAACAAAGAGCAAACCCCCTCCTTCCTCCTAGCACTGATGACGTTCTCTAGCTGGGTCCCGAAACGTCTGCAAGAAAACCACCCAGCTCAGAGAGCACCAGGCACTGGGAATTGCCTCTTTCTCCCTGCTGAGTATTTTCCCGGTATTTTTTTTTAAATTTGCATTTATATCCCGCCCTTCTCCGAAGACTCAGGGCGGCTTACACTATGTTAGCAATAGTCTTCATTCTATTTGTATATTTATATACAAAGTCAACTTTTATTGCCCCCAACAATCTGGGTCCTCATTTTACCTAGCTTATAAAAGATGGAAGGCTGAGTCAACCTTGGGCCTGGTGGGACTCGAACCTGCAGTAATTGCAAGCCGCTGTGTTAATAACAGACTGTCTTACCAGTCTGAGCCACAGACCTATTTATCCAATTGGCTGACAGTTTCTCCTTTCGGCTTCTCATTGGCAACTTGGGTCTAGGAGGTGGGGGATGGAACTCGTCTGGGAGTGAGGTTGTCAGGAGGAGACCCTGTCAGGTTCATTATCTCCCGAAACAACTCTTGGTATCCTGTCAAGGCCTGTCAGCTCGACTGATGGACATTTCCTTCTGACCTGCTTTCCGGGCAAAACGTACCTCTCGCCCATTCCAGCATTTTGCAATTTATCCAGAAATACGCTTCAGTTTCGCCTGAAGTGGCCAGCTGGTGATTCTGAATTGCTCTCAAGCGTATTCATGCTCCGTTTCGATTAATCTCGGCTTTTCGGCTCTCGCACCGGTTAAGTGGGTTTAAATGGGTGCTTATTCTGGCTTCTTTGGCATGGTAAAGGGATGATGGCGTTGTGATCCGCCAGCAACCTGCGGAGCTGGCAACGGAGTCGGACAGCAATGAGGCTGAGGAAGGGTGTGGGCCAGTCCTGGAGGCTGGGGAAGGCCCGGGTGAGGGCTCTGCGTCGGAGGCAGAGGTGAGGCCAGGGCCATCTGGGAGTGATGTGCAGACTCCGGAGCCTCCAGAGGCTGACAGTAGTGAGGCAGAGGAACAGGAGGAGCCTCTTCCTAATGCACGCATGAGAAGAGCTGCCAGAAGGCAAGAGCAGCTCAAGCAAAGAGGACGACTCAGGAGTAAGGCCAGGAGATGATTGGCCCCTCCCATAAGGCTTAAAAGACCAGCAACGGCGTTTGGACTCTTTGCCGGAAAACAACGATAGCTTGGTCTTGTTGCATTTATTTTGTATCAGTGTCTTCTGAATGTTTGCCAAGAAAGGCCTTTGGCAGTTTGCCTAATTGGACCAAGGTTGGTGATAGGACTGAGGAATTTGTGTTGGGAGGAATTTGCTTTAATTTAGTTGAACTAGGCTGGGAATGAAGTAATTCTCAGCTGTTCGAATAAAGTTTGTTTGTTTTTACACTGACTGAGTTTCCTACCACCTACTTGGGCCTGGGTCACAACAGATAGCAGGTGGATTATGGGTTATAATGCCTTGGTAAGGGCCACACTAGGGATGTGGTGGCTCAGTGGCTAAGACGCTGAGCTCGTCGATCAGAAGGTCGGCAGTTCGGCGGTTCGAATCCCTAGCGCCACATAAGAGGGGTGAGCTCCCATGACTTGTCCCAGCTTCTGCCAACCCAGCAGTTCGAAAGCACATTAAAAAAAAGCAAGTAGAAAAATAGGGACCGTCTTTGGTGGGAAGGTAACAGCGTTCCGTGCGCCTTTGGCGTTGATTCATGCCGGCCACATGATCACGGAGGCGTCTTCGGACAGCGCTGGCTCTTCGGCTTTGAAATGGAGATGAGCACTGCCTCCTAGAGTTGGGAACGACTAGCACGTATGTGCGAGGGGAACCTTTACCTTTACCTTAAGGCCATACTCGGAATCCTGCATCCAGTTTTGGTCGCCACGATGTAAAAAAGATGTTGAGACTCTAGAAAGAGTGCAGAGAAGAGCAACAAAGATGATTAGGGGACTGGAGGCTAAAACATACGAAGAACGGTTGCAGGAACTGGGTATGTCTAGTTTAATAAAAAGAAGGACCAGGGTGACATGATAGCAGTGTTCCAATATCTCAGGGGTTGCCACAAAGAAGAGGGAGTCAAACTGTTCTCCAAAGCACCTGAGGATAGAACAAGAAGCAACGGATGGAAACTCATCAAGGAAAGAAGCAACCTAGAACTAAGGAGGAATTTCCTAAAAGTGATAAAAATTAATCAGTGGAACAACTTGCCACCAGAAGTGGTGGTTGCTTCAACACTGTGGCTCAGTGCCGTGGTGGCTCAGGCTGTGTTATTAAAACACAGCTGCCTGCAATTACTGCAGGTTCGAGTCCCACCAGGCCCAAGGTTGACTCAGCCTTCCATCCTTTATAAGGTAGGTAAAATGAGGACCCAGATTGTTGGGGGGGCAATAAGTTGACTTTGTAAATATACAAATAGAATGAGACTATTGCCTTACACACTGTAAGCCGCCCTGAGTCTTCGGAGAAGGGCGGGATATAAATGTAAATAAAATAATAAATAAATAAAAATAATAAAATAAACACTGGAGATTTTTAAGAAGAGGCTGGACAGCCGCTTGTCTGAACTGGTCTAGGGGTCTCCTGCTCTAGCAAGGGGCTGGACTAGAAGACCTCCAAGGTCCCTTCCAAGTCTGTTATACTGTTACTGCATGTTTTCTGGAAAACCTGCTGCCTGTTTTATGAAGTCATGGCAAGAGCATAAAAAAGCTTTTGAAAAAAAGCAGTCACAGGCAGTCCACAACCTACGACCAGGATTTCTTGTTGTTAAGTGAGACAGCTTTCGAGTTGCCCGATTTTACGGTCTTTTTTTTTTGGCCATCGTTCGGTTGCCAAGTGCCTGAATTTTGATCATGTGATCACGTGAAACGGTCGTAAGTGTGAAAAACAGCCGTGAGTCCCTTTTTTTCAGAGCCGTTGTAACTTTGAACCGTCACTAAACAAGCTGTCGTCGGTGGAGGACCAACGGTACTTTTGTTTTTCTCGAGGCGTTTCGACTTTTCGAGCCGCCAACGGGCTGTCTTCTCGTGTCCGTGAGGTTTCAGCCTGCATTCTTCCCGTTCTGACTTGATTCTCACCGACGGTGTGTGTGTGTGTTTTTCCCAGATGACCAAAATGTTGGACCTGCTTGAGGACTTCCTCGACTACGAGGGCTACAAGTACGAACGGATAGATGGCGGCATTACCGGAGCTTTGCGCCAAGAAGCCATAGATAGGTTTAACGGTGAGTACAAAGGCCTGGGCTTATTTGCAAGGGTGTGTGTGTGTGTCTTATTTTTCCCCTATGTACAGGAGGCCCACTTCTTCTGTTTGTTCACAGTGGGGCAGGAGGCCGTGCAGTGTAGGGGGAGGGGCGTAGAGCTGTTCATGCCCCCTGTCGTGTCCCACTCCCACTCTGATGAACGAGTCAAGGAAGTCTGTAACCAGTTTGGCAGCGAAGCCTCTGCAGCTTGCCAAGTTCCTTCGAGGTTTATCAGGGCAGGCAGGAGTCCAAGTTGTGACTTCAGCGATAGGGTCCGATATCAGCAAACTCGATAAGACTTTGCTTGACTCAAGGTTGGAATGCCAAAAGCAGGTCCTTTATATAGGCTGTGGGGTGTGGTTCCATGACTCAGCATTTATCCAGGCCTGCCCCACCCTTCCTTCTGCTGGCGTCGCCTCTCAGATCTCCAGAAGCGAGGATCCTCCCACTTTGAATTGTCTTCAGCTGGATCTGCTGTCAGTGTTTTGGAAAGGGAGGGGTCAGAGGGAGTAGGGCCGAGTAATTCCAGCACCTGGCTGGCTTCCTGCTCTGAAGGCTGAGCCAAAGGAACACACGCTGTATGAGTGAGGTTTCTTGGGCTTCTCCTTTCACTCCTGGAATCCTCTCCGGGCATGGGGCCAGGGCCAAGGGCTGGAGGCATGACAGGCCTTTCATCTTCATTATCAGACTCGGCGTCTGATAAAAGGCCCGGGTGGAGACGGGCTGAGGAGAGGAGGGAGGACGAGTCACAACACCCCCACACCGGCTTACCTCAGGCAGGGGTGGGCTTCAAAAATATTAGCAAGGGGATCTCTGCCCGGTTGCTAGGTAGGTGTGGCCATGGTGGGTGTGGCCTAGTCGGCCTCCTGCACCACAGTGAGAGGGGGGGTGTTTTTGCCCTCCCTGGGTTCCGGAAGCTTTTCTTGAGCCTCTGGGAGGGCAAAAACGGCCTCCCCAGGCTCTGGAGGCTCTTCTAACTTCCAGTAGGCCCATTTTTTACCCTCCCCGAGCCTCTGTGCACGCCCTGCATTTACCTGCATCCAAAACGGGCCGTGTGGGGACTCCTGGGAGGGGTGGAAGGGGCCAGCGATTTGGGGATTCTCCGAACTGCACAAAATCTTCGCTAGAGGTTCTGCCGAACCCCTGCAAACCCCCAGCAGCCCACCTCTGACCTCAGGACCCCCCTCAGCCAGGCCACTTATACTTTTACATCTGCCTTGCAGCAGCTGCTCCAACACTCCCATCCAGCAGGAGACTGCGTGGCCATCGGTCCACTTCTGCTTGCTCGCAGCCTCAACGGAGTAGGAGGCCGAGTGACGTGCCGCTGCCATTAGGTGGCACCCCACGCGCCCCAGTTCAGCCTACCTCAGGGCCCCCGCAGCCAGGCCATCCATGTCCTGACACCTGCCTCGCGGCCACCACACCACTCGCCCCCCCTTCTTTGTTGTGACCGCGAGCAAGCAGAAGTGGGACTCCTGCTGCACATGGCCACAAGGCAGGCGTCGGGGCGTGGATGGCTTGGCTGCCGGGGCTTGAGGGTAAGCCGGTGCAGGGCACATGGGCCGGCTCTGCCACCTAGCGTCGTCTCGTAGCAGTGTCATCATGAGCAACGAGACGGAATGGGCGGGCGGTGTTGCGGCCCACCAGTGGCCAGCAGAGCTGGCAGCAGAGTCAGACAGTGTGGAGGATGGGGAGGAACTTGGGCCAGTCCTGGGGGCTGGGAAAAGCTCAGACGAGGGTTCTGCATTGGAGGCAGAGAGGGAGGTAGACGGCAGTGAGGCCGAGGAACAGCACTGTGTGCCTGCGCAGAGCTTCTAGAAGACAAGAACAACTCAGAAAGCAGGATCGACTTGGGAGTAAAGCCACACCTTGGAGATTATTGGCTCCTCCCATCGGAAACAAAAGAGGAGCGAACGGGGAGGGGGCTTTTGCAGGAAAAAAATCGTTTATTCGGTCGTTTCAAGACTGAAAAGTTCTGTTCGTGACTCTTAAGAGACTCTGTGCCGAGTTGGGCCTTGTACTGCGGTCGGAAACAAGTTACGTGGCAGCTTGCCAAGCGAGATAAGGGCTGTGTTGAGAAATATTCCTTTGAAAAACTGTTCGGGCAGGCCTTGCTGACTGTGAATGAACGTAATTCACAGCCGTGTAAATAAAAGAGGTTTTGCCAGTAATCCTGCTTGTTAAGGGAGCCTGGGTCAGAACAGGCAGCGGCGCACGTTCTTAAGTAGGGCTTATTTTGTGGGTAGGGCTTAGGCGCGCAAAAAAAAAAAAAAAAGATGCTAGATCTTATTTTCTGGATAGGTCTTATTTTCAGGGAAACGGGGTTATATGGAGACAGGAGCTGGGCTTTCTCTTTTGAAATTCCTCTCCCCTTCTTGGCTGCAGCAAGGAAGCAGTTGCCGGTCAGGATTTTCCAAAGGCGTTCCAAATATTCAATATTCCACTTTTGTTTGGGGTGGGTGGTGGTGATGTGGGGGGTGGATTTCTCGTATCAGTTACACACCCAACCTTTCCTTTCCAGCCCCAGGAGCCCAGCAGTTCTGCTTCCTGCTCTCGACGCGAGCTGGCGGCTTAGGGATCAATTTGGCCACCGCAGACACGGTGATCATTTTTGATTCCGACTGGAATCCCCACAACGATATCCAGGCGAGTATCCTTCTGTCAGGAAGACGCATCAAACAGGATGAGCGATCCTTTAGGGCCATGATGGCGAACCTGTGGCACGCGTGTTACAGGTGGCACGCATAGCCATATTGGTGGGCATGCGAGCTCAGCTCCAGCACGCATGGACGTGCCGGCCGGCTGATTTTCGGGCTTTCTGGGCCCACCGGAATTAGGGAAACAGGCTGTTTCTTGCCTCCGGGTTTGTGTGTGTGTGTGTGTGTGTGTGGACAAGGCAGTTTTCGCCCTCCCCAAGCTCCTAGAAAGGCTCTGGAGCCTGGGGAAGAGCAAAAAAATGGGCCTTCCGGTCCCACCAGAAGTTGGCAAATGGGCTATTTCCTGCCTCTGGAGGGTCTCCGGGAGGCTGTTTTGCCTCCCAGGCTCCTAGAAAGGCTCTGGAGCCTGGAGTAGAGCAAAAAATGGGCCTTCCAGTCCCACCACAAGTTGCCAAATGGGCTATTTCCTGCCTCTGGGGGGTCTCCGGGGGTGGGAGGCTGTTTTCGCCCTCCCCAGGCTCCTAGAAAGGCTCTGGAGCCTGGGGAAGAGCAAAAAATGGGCCTTCCGGTCCCACCAGAAGTTGGCAAATGGGCTATTTCCTGCCTCTGGAGGGTCTCCGGGGGGGGGAGGCTGTTTTTGCCCTCCCCAGGCTCCTAGAAAGGTTCTGGAGCCTGGGGAAGAGCAAAAAAATGGGCCTTCCAGTCCCACCAGAAGTTGGCAAATGGGCTATTTCCTGCCTCCGGAGGGTCTCTGGGGAAGGAGGCTGTTTTTGCCCTTCCCAGGCTCCTAGAAAGGCTCTGGAGCCTGGGGAAGAGCAAAAAATGGGCCTTCTGGTCCCACCAGAAGTTGGCAAATGGGCTATTTCCTGCCTCTGGAGGGTCTCTGGGGGGGAGGCTGTTTTTGTCCTCCCCAAGCTCCTAGAAAGGCTCTGGAGCCTGGAGAAGAGCAAAAAATGGGCCTTCCGGTCCCACCAGAAGTTGGCAAATGGGCTATTTCCTGCCTCCGGAGGGTCTCTGGGGGAGGAGGCTGTTTTTGCCCTTCCCAGGCTCCTAGAAAGGCTCTGGAGCCTGGGGAAGAGCAAAAAATGGGCCTTCCGGTCCCACCAGAAGTTGGCAAATGGGCTATTTCCTGCCTCCGGAGGGTCTCTGGGAGGCTGTTTTGCCTCCCAGGCTCCTAGAAAGGCTCTGGAGCCTGGAGTAGAGCAAAAAATGGGCCTTCCAGTCCCACCAGAAGTTGGCAAATGGGCTATTTCCTGCCTCTGGGGGGTCTCCGGGGGTGGGAGGCTGTTTTCGCCCTCCCCAGGCTCCTAGAAAGGCTCTGGAGCCTGGGAAGAGCAAAAAATGGGCCTTCCGGTCCCACCAGAAGTTGGCAAATGGGCTATTTCCTGCCTCTGGAGGGTCTCCGGGGGGGGGAGGCTGTTTTTGCCCTCCCCAGGCTCCTAGAAAGGTTCTGGAGCCTGGGGAAGAGCAAAAAAATGGGCCTTCCAGTCCCACCAGAAGTTGGCAAATGGGCTATTTCCTGCCTCGGAGGTCTCTGGGGAAGGAGGCTGTTTTGCCCTTCCCAGGCTCCTAGAAAGGCTCTGGAGCCTGGGGAAGAGTAAAAAATGGGCCTTCTGATCCTACCAGAAGTTGGTAAACAGGCCATTTCTGGCCTCTGGAGGGCCTCTGGGGAGGCTGTTTTGTCCTCCCAAGCTCCTAGAAAGGCTCTGGAGCCTGGAGAAGAGCAAAAAATGGGCCTTCCGGTCCCACCAGAAGTTGGCAAATGGGCTATTTCCTGCCTCCGGAGGGTCTCTGGGGGAGGAGGCTGTTTTTGCCCTTCCCAGGCTCCTAGAAAGGCTCTGGAGCCTGGGGAAGAGCAAAAAATGGGCCTTCCGGTCCCACCAGAAGTTGGCAAATGGGCTATTTCCTGCCTCCGGAGGGTCTCTGGGGGGGAGGCTGTTTTTGTCCTCCCCAAGCTCCTAGAAAGGCTCTGGAGCCTGGGGAAGAGCAAAAAAAGGGCCTTCCGGTCCCACCAGAAGTTGGCAAATGGGCTATTTCCTGCCTCTGGAGGGTCTCCAGGGGGGGGAGGCTGTTTTTGCCCTCCCCAGGCTCCTAGAAAGGCTCTGGAGCCTGGGGAAGAGCAAAAAATGGGCCTTCTGGTCCCACCAGAAGTTGGCAAATGGGCTATTTCCTGCCTCTGGAGGGTCTCTGGGGGGGAGGCTGTTTTTGTCCTCCCCAGGCTCCTAGAAAGGTTCTGGAGCCTGGGGAAGAGCAAAAAAATGGGCCTTCCGGTCCCACCAGAAGTTGGCAAATGGGCTATTTCCTGCCTCCGGAGGGTCTCCGGGGGTGGGAGGCTGTTTTTGTCCTCCCCAGGCTCCTAGAAAGGTTCTGGAACCTAGGGAGAGCAAAAAAACGGGCCCATTGTGTCATCACGTGCCAGGAACAGGGGGAGGGGTTGTGCGTGCCTGCTCTGGGCGCATAGAATTACGGGTATGGGCAGCCCTCCCGAGCTCCGTTTTCACTGGCAGAGCATTTGGGCTACCACAGGCAAGCTGACATGAGTGACGTCAAGCTGGCCACGCCCACCCGGCCTCCGAGGTCAAACACAACCCTGATGCGGCCCTGAAGAAATTGAGTTTGACAGCCCTGCTATGGATGGATGGATGGATGGATGGATGGATGGATGGATTGGTGGATAGATACATGGATAGATGAATAAAGATGAATAAAGCCAGTTCGGTCTAGGGGTTAAGGTACTGGCCTTGCGATTTGTTGATCCTTAGTTCTAGTCCTGCCTTGGGCATGAAAGCTGCTGGGTGACTTTGGGTCAGTCACTAGGAGGGACGGCGAGTTCTAGTCCTACCTTAGGTATGAAAGCCGGCTGGGTGACTTTGGTCCAAACATTCTGTCAGTCCGGCTCACCTCACAGGGTTGTTGTGGGGAAAATAAGAGGAGGAAGGGATCCCACTTGAGTTATTTACAAACAACAACAAACGGTGGGCTAAAAACAAAATCCCAACACCTAATTTTGGGTTGTTTTCCTCCCTCGCCCTCCCTCCCCCCTCCCCACCCCCCTGCCCGCAGGCCTTCAGCAGAGCTCATCGGATCGGCCAGGCGAACAAGGTGATGATCTACCGCTTCGTCACACGGGCCTCCGTGGAGGAACGGATCACCCAGGTGGCCAAACGCAAAATGATGCTGACTCACCTGGTCGTCCGTCCAGGGCTGGGCTCCAAGTCGGGGAGCATGTCCAAGCAGGAGCTGGACGACATCCTCAAATTTGGCACGGAGGAACTCTTCAAAGACGAAAACGAGGGTGAGAGAGACCAGACCGAGGCGGTGGGGGCGATGGTGGCTACTATGAAGGGAGAATCCCTCGAAGCGGGAAATTGAATTGCAGTCCTCTAATTGTCAGGGTTCCAAGTAATACTGTTGTGACCCAGACCCAAGTAGGTAGCAACAAACTCAGTCCGTGATAAAATAAACTTTATTCGAACAGCTGGGAATTACTTCATTCCCAGCGTCTTCGTTCAACTCAAAGTAAAACAAATGCCTCCCGAAACACAAATTTATTTATTTATTTATTTATTATTTACATTTCTATACCGCCCTTCTCCGAAGACTCAGGGCGGTCTACAGCCAAGTTAAAAAGACATATACAAAAATTAAAACACAATATTTGAAATTTAAAAATCTGAAACCATAAGGCTGAATATTAAAATAACAAGAAATAAAACCACTCAGTTAAAAATTACTCTTAGGCCAACCCTGCTCGTTGAAACAAAAAAGTCTTGAGCTCGCGCTTAAAGGCCCGGAGGTCGGGAAGAAGGCGTAGCCCCAGAGGCAGTTTGTTCCATAGGGTAGGTGCCCCAACAGAGAAGGCTCTTCCCCTGGGGGCCGCCAGCCGACATTGTTTAGCTGACGGCACCCCGAGGAGACCCTCCCTGTGGGAGCGCACAGGTCGATGGGAGGCTATTGGCGGCAGTAGGTGGTCCCGTAAGTAACCTGGTCCTATGCCATGGAGCGCTTTAAAGGTGATCACCAACACCTTGAATTGCACGCGGAAGACCACGGTCAACCAGTGCAGCTTGCGTAGGAGAGGTGTTATATGGAAGCTCCGAGACGCTCCCTCCCGCGCAGCCGCATTCTTCAAATTCTCGCAAATTCTTCAGTTATCTCATAAACTTGAGTCCAATTAGGCAAACTGCCAAAGGCCCTTCCTGGCAAACGTCCAGAAGCCACAAAAACAAAAGACTGGGAGAAGACAGAGCAGAAGACGCAGCTACAACGTTGTTTTCCAGCAAAGCTGAAACACCGTTGCTGGTCTTGTTTTAAGCCTTATGGGAGGGGCCAATCATCTCCTGGCCTTACTCCTGAGTCGTCCTCTCTGCTTGAGCTTCTCTTGCCTTTTGGCAGCTCTTCTCATGCGTGCAATAGGAACAGGCTCCTCCTGTTCCTCTGCCTCACTACTGTCAGTCTCTGGAGGCTCTGGAGTCCGCACCTCACTTCCTGATGGCCCTGGCCTCACCTCAGCCTCATCGCTGTCCGACTCCATTGCCAGCTCCATAGGCTGCTCATGGGCCACAACAAATACATCCATAGCAAGCAAAACTGCAAGGCAGATAGATTCCTCAAAGAATAGCTTTATTAGCTATATGGGGGAGGATGGGGAGAAACAGACTCAAGCTCAATCCCTCCAAGACGGAGTGGCTGTGGATGCCAGCACCCCGGTACAGTCAGCTGCAGCCGCAGCTGGCTGTGGGGGGCGAGTTATTGGCCCCAACGGAGAGGGTGCGCAACTTGGGTGTCCTCTTGGATGGGCGACTGTCGTTTGACGATCATTTGGCGGCCGTCTCCAAGAGGGCCTTCCAAATGCGCTTGGTGCGCCAGTTGCGCCTTTCTTGACCGGGATGCCTTATGCACGGTCACTCATGCCCTGTCACTTCCGCTTGGACTATTGCAATGCTCTCTACATGGGGCTGCCCTTGAAGTGCACCCGGAGGCTGCAGCTAGTCCAGAATGCAGCTGCGCGGGTAATAGTGGGGGCAACTCGTTGCTCCCATGTAACACCAATCCTGCGCAGCTTGCACTGGCTTCCTGTGGTCTTTCGGGTGCGCTTCAAGATTTTGGTTACCACCTTTAAAGCGCTCCATGGCTTAGGACCCGGGTACTTACGGGACCGCCTGCTGTTACCTTGTGCCTCCCACCGACCCGTACGCTCACACAGAGAGGGCCTTCTCAGGGTGCCGTCCGCCAAGCAATGTCGGCTGGCGGCCCCCAGGGGAAGGGCCTTCTCTGTTGGAGCACCTACCCTCTGGAACGAACTTCCCCCGGTTTACGTCAATTGCCTGATCTTCGGACCTTTCGGCGTGAGCTGAAAACGCACCTATTTATTCAAGCGGGACTGGACTGAAATTTTATTGGGGTATTTATGTTTTAAGATTTTAAATGGTTTTAAAATTTCGGCCACATTATAATTTTTTTTTTAACTTCTTTTTAATGTTTATATATTGAATTTTTACTTGGCTGTACACCGCCCTGAGTCCTCCGGGAGAAGGGCGGTATAAAAATCGAAATAAATAAAATAAATAAATATATGGGCACAGATCTGGTGAAAACCGACTCTGAAGGTTCCTCACGGTTTTCACCTAATTAAAAGTAAAAGTTTTTCCCCCTTTCCCCCAAAAAAATCAGTCACATGGTCCAATCAAGGCTCTGTCCGTTTGCCGGGTAACTTCACTTCTCTCTGTGACCAGGTGTTGGAATGACCTTGATTCTCAAGAGAAAGCGTTTTGTTTTGGCTACAAAACCCCAGCTATCTCTAGTCCCCCACCCGCCTATCCTCCCTCACACACCAGTTTTTGGCACTGCCGTGCGCGCCAACAGCTGATCGTCACCCGCGCATGCGCCCCAGAAACCCGGAAGACAAACAGTCAAGGTGTTGTGTCTGCGCCCCCCGAGCCAGGCCTCCTGCCAGAAAGTGACTTGGAAAGTGAGGGGGAAGGGCCATCAGGACTTACCTCGGGCTCAGCTCCAGGAGCCAGAGGCAGGCCAGGTGGAAGAGATAACAAGGCCTCCGTCCCCTGACTCTTTTCTCCCCCCCCCCAGGCAATCAGGCCTGGCTGGACCCTAGGTTTCGTAGGCAGGAGAGGCGGGAACAACAGAAGCAGGGGTGGGGCAGGCCTAGGAAGTGCTGAGTCATGGAGCCACACCCCACAGGATATAAAGGCAGCAAGAGCTGCTGGGCCTCTTCGTAGCAGGCAAATCAACTGATTAACTAAGAGCTGAAGTACTGTTTGTTCCTGGGTGACTCATTGGCGTCGAGGGAGATAACCGAGACACTTGGCAGACGCTCACTAGTTTGCTGCCAGAGCTGATAGTGCCGGCTAATTAAGCCATCGCTCGGACGGAGGCGGGGGGGGGGGGGGACAGAACACAAGGCTGCGTAGGTTCGCCATCACGGCTATAACCTTTCTGGGCTGATTCACAGGGAAATCCAGTTTCCATCATCCTGCTGTCTTTACTGACCCAATGTCATCAAATCCGTCGTGATTTTTTTTATCCTCCCCATGCTGTTCCAGGCGAGAACAAGGAGGAAGACAGCAGCGTCATCCACTACGATAATGAAGCCATCGCCCGGCTCCTGGACCGTAACCAGGACGCCACCGATGACGCCGACGTCCAGAACATGAACGAATACCTCAGCTCCTTCAAGGTGGCGCAGTACGTGGTTCGGGAAGAGGATAAGGTCAGTCGTGGCGGCTTTGGGATCTTTTTTTTTTTTTTAATTTGCATTTATATCCCGCCCTTCTCCGAACACTCAGGGCGGCTTATTGTCAAGCAATCGTCTTCATCCATTTGTATATTATATACAAAGTCAACTTATTGCCCCCCCAACAATCTGGGTCCTCATTTTACCTACCTTATAAAGGACGGAAGGCTGAGTCAACCTTGGACCACCCGCTGGTGCAAAGATGGCCGTGCCTATCTCACCCATGGATCAGCATTTCTCAACCCCCAGCCACTTTAAGATGGGTGGACTTCAACTCCCAGAATCCCCCAGCCAGCAAGGTTTTTACCAGCATTCAGCATGGATAGGACAAGGACATGGAACATCAGAGTTGGAAGGGACCTTGGAGGTCTTCTAGTCCAACCCCCTGCTCAAGCAAGAGACCCTACACAATTCCAGGCAAATAGCTGTCCGATCTCTTCTTAAAAAGTAGTATAATACTAGCAGCAGGAGGAGGAATAACAGAATAACAGGGTTGGAAGGGACCTTGAAGGTCTTCTAGGTCCAACCCCCTGCTCAAGCAGGAGATACTATACTATTTCAGACCGTCATCCAATGTCTTCTTAAAATCCTCCAGCGATGGAGCACCCACAACTTCTGGTGACAAGCTGTTCCACTGATTAATTGTTCTAATCGTCAAAAAAATTTCTCCTTAGTTTCTAGGTTCCTTCTCTCCTTGGTTATTTTCCATCCTTTGTTTCTTGTCCTGCCCTTCAGGTACTTTGGGGAATAGTTTGACTCCCTCTTCTTTGGGGCAGCCCCGCAAATATTGGAAGAGATGTGGCTGGGCTACCTTTCCCACATTTTTTGCAACTGTCTTAATGCATAAGGAACTTTCTTAATAGACGGTGGGCATGCGGTCGACATAATGTATCTTTGACTAAAGCGAAGTGCTGGCTGGGGAATTCTGGGAGTTGAAGTCCACAAGTCTTAAATCAGGAGTCTCCAACCTTGGTAACTTTAAAGACTTGTGGACTTCAACTCCCGGAATTTCCCAGCCAGCCACGTAGGGTAACTTTCTTAATAGATGGTGGGTATGCAGTAAGCATAATATATCTTGACTTCAGCAAAGTGAAACAAAAGTGCTGGCTGGGGAATTCTGGGAGTTGAAGTCCACGAGTCTTAAATCAGAGGTTTCCAACCTCGGCAACTTTAAGATGTGTGGACTTCAACTCCCAGAATTCACCAGCCAGCCATGTAGGGTAACTTTCTTAATAGACGGTGGGTATGCAGTAAGCATAATATATCTTGACTTCAGCAAAGTGAGGAGAAAAAGAGAGCTGGCTGGGGAATTCTGGGAGTTGAAGTCCATGAGTCTTAAATCAGGGGTTTCCAACCTCGGCAACTTTAAGATGTGTGGACTTCAACTCCCAGAATTCCCCAACCAGCCACGTAGGGTAATTTTCATAATAGATGGTGGGTATGCAGTAAGTGTAATATATCTTGACTTCGGCAAAGTGAAACAAAGAGCTGGCTGGGGAATTCTGGGAGTTGAAGTCCACCCATGTTAAGGTGGCCAAGGCTGAGAAATGTTGCGCTCTGTATATTTGTGTGTTCTAATCTCTCTCTTTCTCCCTCTCCCTCTCCCTCTCTCTCTCTCTCTCTCTCTCTCTCTCTCTCTCTCTTTTCCCCTTCCACGCCTCCACCAATAGATTGAAGAAATTGAACGGGAGATTATTAAGCAAGAAGAAAACGTCGATCCCGATTACTGGGAAAAGCTGCTGAGGCACCATTACGAGCAGCAGCAGGAGGACCTGGCTCGCAACCTGGGCAAAGGGAAGCGGGTGCGAAAGCAGGTTAACTACAATGACGCTGCCCAAGAGGACCAAGGTCAGTGCTTCAGGAACGAAAAACGGGCCCCCCTCTGGGCATCCCCTGAACGTTACCTCAGTTAAAACCCAAAGTGACTTCAGGTTTTGAGTCCGACACTTAGTTTGCTAAAAAAAACTCATCATCATCCTCTTTTAATGACCCCATAATCCCTTGCGGGGTGGAGTCTGGGCACCTGAATGGAGCTGAGTGTTTACTGGCCGGATGCCTTTCCTGTTGCCAATGAGGAGTTACATTCAGCAGATATATTCTCAGTAATATTGAGAATGCAAAGTTATATTCTCATTGTGCCCAGAGAGAGAAATATCTGCCTCTACCTAGGATCAAACTCACGGCCTCCTGATTGTGAGGCGAGAGCTCCGCCTCTAGGCCACAGAGGTGGATAGTTTTTTTAGTACCTTGGTCAAAAAAAAACTACACAGCTAAAAACCAGTAATTAGTGAATAAGGGAGCAGAAATCAGGTTTTTCAAAATCCCGTAGAAGACGCATCTCAAGAGATGTAGGTCTGTATTATGTTAAGGGTTTTTTAGCTCTTGTTTAAGGGGGCTTTGGGGGCAGGGTACAGAAACAGAGAAATTGGCGAAAGATATTTCTGTATGAGAAGTATGATAAAGGGAATATATATTTAATATTATATGTCTCAACAGCATCAAGAATCGTATTTGCACAGTACTGGGAAAATGAGGGAACATCTACAGAAAGACAATGTAATTAAAAAAAAACTAGATTGTGCAGAAATGGATAGAATAGAATAGAATAGAATAGAATAGAATTTTTATTGGCCAAGTGTGATTGGACACACAAGGAATTTGTCTTGGTGCATATGCTCTCAGTGGACATAAAAGAAAAGATACCTTCATCAAGGTACAACATTTACAACGCAATTGATGGTCAATATATCAATATAAATCATAAGGATTGCCAGCAACAAGTTATAGTCATACAGTCATAAATGGAAAGAGATTGGTGATGGAAACTATGAGAAGATTAATAGTAGTGCAGATTCAGTAAATAGTTTGACAGTGTTGATGGAATTATTTGTTTAGCAGAGTGATGGCCTTCGGGAAAAAACTGTTCTTGTGTCTAGTTGTTCTGGTGTGCAGTGCTCTATAGCGTCGTTTTGAGGATAGTAGTTGAAACAGTTTATGTCCTGGATGCGAGGGGTCTGTAAATATTTTCACGGCCCTCTTCTTAATTCGTGCAGTATACAGGTCCTCCATGGAAGGCAGGTTGGTAGCAATTATTTTTTCTGCAGTTCTAATTATCCTCTGAAGTCTGTGTTTTTCTTGTTGGGTTGCAGAACCGAACCAGACAGTTTTAGAGGTGCAAATGACAGACTCAATAATTCCTCTGTAGAACTGTATCTGCAGCTCCTTGGGCAGGTTGAGCTTCCTGAGTTGGCGCAGAAAGAACATTCTTTGTTGTCCTTTTTTAATGATGTTTTTGATGTTAGCTGTCCATTTGAGATCTTGCGATATGATAGAACCTAGAAATTTGAAGATTGACGTTAAAGCTAAAAGAAAAAGAAGATACAGAATATTTTTGAACCTGGGACTTGTTCCACAAATGGTTGGATAATAGAAGTAGAAATGAGGAGCTGGGAAAGTATTATTATGTAACCAAATGGATCCAGACAATATGCTGTTCCCAAAGCGCTTATTTATGTAAAGTGAACATGTGTAAATAAATTTAAAAAAAGAAACGAGAAATCGGCAGAAGGTGCCATTTTTTTATGGCTGCCCCTCTGAAGACGTAACAGCAGTTTGATCACAGAACGATACCAAAGTTACATTTTGAGTATCTCCAGGCGGAAATGGAAAAGTCTACCAGTAGAGAGAAATATCTGCCTCTACCTAGGATCGAACTCACGTCCTTCTGATTGTGAGGCGAGAGCTCCACCCCTAGGCCGCCGCACCACTCTTCAACAGTTTCTTTAGTCGTCATCGTCTTTTAACGACCCCGTAGTCCCTCGCGGGGTGGAGTCTGGGCAACTGAATGGAGCGGAGTGTTTTACTGGCCGGATGCCCTTCCTGTCGCCAGTCCGGAGTTTCGTTCAGCGGATAAATTCTCAATGAGCCACGGTGGCGCAGTGCTTAGAGCGCAGTACTGTGGGCTACTTCTGCTGCCCGCCGGCTGCCTGCAATTTGGCAGTTCAGATCTCGTCAGGGTCGAGGTTGACTCAACCTTCCGTCCGTCCTTCCGAGATCGGTAAAATGAGGACCCAAATTGTAGGGGGCAAGAGGCCGACTCTGTAAACCGCTTAAAAGCACTGTAAAGCGGTATATAAGTCTAAGTGCTATTGCTATTGAGGGCCTAGACCAGAATTTCCTAAGCTTGGGCACTTTAAGACGTGTGGACTTCAACTCCCAGAATTCCCCAGCCAGCCACGTAGGGTAACTTTCTTAATAGATGGTGGGTATGCAAGTAAACGTAATATATCTTGACTTCAGCAAAGTGAAGAAAAGCTGGCTGGAGAATTCTGGGAGTTGAAGTCCACCCGTCCTAATGCGGACAAGCTTGAGAAATAAAAGACTTGCTTTATTCTTCTTGGCTTTAATTTTTGGAGCTATCAGAAAAAATCCCCGTCTTGTATCGCTTGCAAACTGGCATTCTGGTTTTTTTCTTTTTTTCCCTCCTTTTTTTTCTCTTTATGTTTTCAGACAATCAGTCTGAATACTCCGTCGGCTCCGAAGAGGAAGATGAAGATTTTGACGAGCGGCCAGAAGGTATGAGGGCCGGTGGGGTCTTCGCGCTGGAAAGGCCTTTTAAGAGTCCAATCATCTGATCTCGAAAGGCTCCCTCCCTTTTTACGGCCCCTCGGCCCGAACAGAATGAAATCGCTTGCCATAACTGAGCCAGGGGATAGTTCGATGATGCTTTTGATCTAGTGGGTGGCTTGCAACTGGGGGTCAAAGCCGGGAACCGTGGCTCTCTGCGGTATGGAAAAATGTGGCCGGTGGCGTGTTCTAGCGCACTTTGCAAATGTGGCGTGATCGGTTCCTTCTTAGTAATGGTGTGTATGGTGAGAGGTTGTTCCCTGGGGGTCTTTTAAGGCTCCCTGAACTTGGTTGCAAGACATTTCATGACCCAGCTAGGTAACCTCATCAGGGCTAGCAGGGAGTAGGGTGTGTGGTGTAGAGGAGAAAGAGGAGGAAGACTGTGGGGGTCCTTGGTGCTCTCTGAGCTGGGTGGTTTCCTGGCAGACGGTTCCTGACCCAACTAGGGAACCTCATCAGTGTTGGAAGGTAGTAGAGCATGTGGAGTAGAGGAGGAGGAGGAGGAAGGGAAGAGGAAGAAGAGGAGAGCTGTGGGATTCTTGGTGCTCTCTGAGCTAAGTTTTTTTCTAGCAGGCGTTTCATGACCCAACTAGGGAACATCATCAGTGCTGGAAGGCAGTGGAGTAGAGGAGGAAGGGAAGAGGAAGAAGAGGAAAACTCTGGGATTCTTGACGCTCTCTGAGCTTAGCTTTTTTCTGGCAGGCGTTTCATGACCCAACTAGGGAACCTCATTAGGGCTGGAAGGCAGGAAGAGGAACGTAGAGTCCTTGGTGCTTTCTGAGCTTGGCTGTTTTCTTGTGGACATTTTAGTACCGAACTAGAGAACCTCATCAGTGCTAGAAGGTAGTGGAGCATGCGGGAGTAGAGGAGGAGGAGGAGGAGGAGGAGGAGGAGGAGGAAGAAGAGGAAAACTCTGGGATTCTTGGTGCTCTCTCTGAACATAGTTTTGTTTTTTTTCCTGGCAGGCGTTTCATGACCCAACTAGGGAACCTCATCAGGGCTAGAAGGGAAGAGTGGTTTGCTCTGGTGTTTATATACAGCTGGGATTGTTGTCTATCGTGGCAGTCAGCGTTGCTTGTTTTCGGGGGGAATCCCGGCGTTCTTACCATCCCTTTGGTGACTTTTCTTGCCATTCCTGGTTACAGTGACTATCCGATGTTGGGTAGACTTGGCCATGTCTGCAGGGTGAATCATGGCAAGTGGGGGGATATGTTTTTTGGTTTTTTTGTTATTAGCTTGAGACTTGGCCGTTTGTGGAGAGAAGGGGTGGCGGCGGCGTTTGGGGGCTCCTGAGCGTACCTCCCAAGGGACCGAAATATTTGCTTCTTCTTCTCCCTCCGCAAATCCAGGTCGCCGGCAGTCCAGGAGGCAGCTTCGGAATGAGAAAGACAAACCTCTCCCCCCACTTCTGGCACGGGTTGGGGGCAACATTGAGGTGAGATTCAAACTCTGTGGGGATGCAGTGGGAATGGTGGGGGGGAGTGGAGAGAGAGAAAGAAAGTGGGGGGAGGAGAGAAGAGGGAAGGAGGGAGAGAGGGGGGAGGAGAGAGACAGAGGAGAGAGGGGAGAAGAGACAGAAGAGAGAAAAGGGGAAGGAGAGAAGGGAGAGAAAGAGAGGGGGAGGGGATGAGAGAGAGAAGGGGGAGAGGGGAGACAGAGGAGAGGAGAGAGAAGAGAAAAAGGAGGGAAAAGAGGAGGAGGAGAGGAGAGAGGGAAGGAAGAAAGAGAAAGGAGAGAGACAGGAGAGAGAAAATGGGGAGGAGAGAGAGAGAGGGAAGGAAGAAGAGAGAGAGGAGAGAGAAGGGAGAGAGAGAAGGGAGGGGGAGAGGAGAGACAGGAGAGAAGAGATAAGAGAAAAAAGGAGAGAAAGAGGGGAGGAGAGGAAGAAGAAAGGAGAGAGACAGGAGAGAGAAAGGGGAGGAGAGAAAGAGGGGAGAGAAGAGAGAGGAGGAGAGAGAAGGAGAGAGGAAGGAAGAAGAGAGAAGGAGGGGAGAGGAGAGACGGAGACAAGAGACGAGAAAAAGGAGAGAGAAAAGGCGGGAGGAGAGAAGAGGAAGAAGAAAGAAAGAAGGGAGAGAGGAGAGAGGAGAGAAGAGATAAGAGAAAAAGGAGAGAAAGAGGGGAGGAGAGAAAAGAAGGAGAGAAAGGGGAGGAGAGAGGAGAGAGAAAGGGAGGAGAGAAGAGGGGAGAGAAGAGAGAGGAGGAGAGAAGGAGAAGGAGAGAAGGAGAGAAGGGGAGAAAGAGAGGGGAGAGGAGAGACGGAGACAAGAGACGAGAAAAAGGAGAGAAAAGGCGGGAGGAGAGAAGAGGAAGAAGAAAGAAAGAAGGGAGAGAGGAGAGACAGGAGAGAAAAGGGGGAGGAGAGAAGAGAGAGAAAGAGGGGAGGAGAGAAAAGAAGGAGAGAGAGAGAGAGAAAAGAGAGGGGGGAGAGAAGAAGAGATGGGAGGAAGAAGAGAGAAGGAGAGAGAGAGAGAGAAGAGAAGAGACACAGAGACAGAGAGAAGAGAAACAGAGAGACTACCAGAACTCGGAATCTCAGTTGTAAGAGACCCCCGGTAGCTCCATCGGAGCTCTGCAACCGTTGCTAAAACGGCCAGTCGTAATTCGAAGACGCCCTTACGCTGCGCTGAGACGCCACTGGGCCCTGGGGACGTTGGCGGGGCTGACCTGGGCCTGCGCTTGCCCCGTCTCCCTCCAGGTGCTGGGCTTCAACACCCGTCAGCGCAAGGCCTTCCTGAATGCCGTCATGCGCTGGGGGATGCCGCCCCAAGACGCCTTCACCTCCCAGTGGCTGGTTCGGGACCTGCGTGGCAAGACGGAGAAGGAATTTAAGTAGGTACCTCTCGTTTCGGGGTTCAAATCTTTTTACAAGCCGCAAGAGAACGCTGGTGGTTTCCACCTTTGTATCCACAAGTAACAAATGGCAGAGGGAAGAAATTCGATTTCCCTGCCCAGAGTCTGTTTGCTCGCTCCCTGGGGAAGGGGCTGAGCTCCTGGAAGCTGCCTCGGCTACTCCAGTAGTAAGCGCTGCTCCAGAGACACACGATAGACCAGGGGTAGTCAACCTTTTTATACCTACTGCCCACTTTTGTATCTCTGTTAGTAGTAAAATTTTCTAACCGCCCACCGGTTCCACAGTAATGTGCCGTGTATCCTCGTCTGCGCATGCTTCTCGCGCATCGTGGATTGGGTTTGGGGCGGGGGGTGCTGGCTACCAACTCTGCTTGTCTGTTACAGCTGGATGGTGTGGGGGGAGATGCGCGAGCTATTCTGGGACGAGGCTCTTTTCTTTGCGGTCGCACTACAGCGCCGTTTAGTTTCACTTACGTAACGTGAACTAAACTTATGCGCGGGCGCTACAAAGAGTATATTTTCAGAAATTTAAATTGTCACGGGGAATTTTATGAAAACCTAATGAAAATGTTTCTAAATAATGCTATGAATTTTTTTTTAAAAAAAATTAAATTAAAAAAAAAAGGAAAGTGCTTCAGTATCGGACAAAACCCCTACCGCCCGCCATGAAAGCTGGAACGCCCACTAGTGGGAAGTAGGGACTAGGTTGACTACCACTGCGATAGACCGTTGGTGGCACTCGAGAAGCGTTAGTAGCCATGAATCGGCAGTCCTCCCCTCCTTCCAAACCCTTTCCTTCCTTGTTTTGTCCCCTCCCTCTGTGTGTGTGTTTCTTGCCGAAATTTCATGGCCTAGCTAAGTAACATCATCAGTGCTAGAAGGGAGGGGGGTTTGTGGACTGGAGGAGGAGGACCGTGGGGTCCTCATTGCTCTCTTGGGGGGGGGCAGGGGTTTCTTGCAGGCATTTTATGACCCAACTAACGAACCTCATCAATGCTAGGTGATCTAAAAAAAAAAAAAAAATCATGGGATTTGCAGAAAGGAGGAGGGGGACGGATGGTGGGGTCCTTGGTGCTCTCTGAGCTTGGCGGCTTTCTTGAAGACATTTCATGACCCAACTAGGTAACGTCAGCGGTACTAGAAGGGAAAGGGGTTTGTGGAATGAAGGAAGGAGGAGAGGAGGACGATTGTGGGGTCCTTGGTGCTCTCTGAGCTGGGTGGTTTACTTGCAGACGTTTCATGAGCCAGCTAAGTGACATTATCAGTGCTGGAAAGGGTGGGCTTTGCGCTCTGTTTATATACAAGCGTCTTGTCCTGTCAGTGTTCGCAGGAGGGGTCTTGGGAACGCCACTAAATGTCCCCTTCTCTTCTTCCCTCCCGTCAATCGAAACCCCGGCCAAAATCCTCGGGAGGCTCCCTCTTTGCTTGCCGAGAGAGTTTGGCTTCGCCAAGGACTTTCCTGAGATTTCCAGCCAGGATGAAAAGATTTAAAGAATGTGGTTTTATTTATTCTTGTGCCAAGCTTTGTTTTGGTCTGTCGAGGATGAGAGCGTTCTGCGGAATAATCCTATTCATTTATTGACTTAACTTAACTTCTTCCAGCTTTATTATTTTTTTTAAACAAATAATTCAAGGCGGTGAACGATATCCAACATACCTCCCCCCTCCTTTCCCCACGGCAACAACCCCGTGAGGTAGGTTGGGTTGAGAAAGAGGGACTGACCCAAAGTTACCCAGCCAACTTTCGTGCCTAAGACAGGACTACAACTCACTATCTCCTAGTAACTGACCCGAAGCCACCCACTCAGTTTTCATGCCTAAGGCGGGACTACAACTCCCAGTCTCCTGGTGATTGGCCCAAATTCACCCAGCTGCCTTTCTAGTCCCTAAGGCGGGACTAGAACTCCCGGTCTCCAGCTTTCTAACCTGGTGCCTTCACCATGAGACCAAACCAGGTGCTTTGTTTGCCAAGTGATGATGGTTCTTACTCATCTGACAGCCTCTCCAAGCACGTTCCTGTCTGCCTTTTCCTGGAGAGCGACGCGAAGGGACGACCTCCTCTCCCTCAAGCAGACACAGAGCAAGGGAAGGCTGTGGCCAGGCGCATTGGCGAGTCTAAGGCGTGACTCCTGCCAAGCTGGCCCACAGCTACAGAGCCCGCGGCTCTCTCGGTGAAGATGTACGAAGAGAATCTGATGGCAAACGGGTGGAACGGAAAGTTCCAGAAGCACCGGGGGAGGGGAAGAGTATTAGGTTTAGGATCCTGCACCTAGAAGTCTCCACTCACTCCCTGCTCCTAGGACGGTGTCTCTCGGCTTTAGCAACTGTAGGGTGTGTGGACTTCAACTCCCAGAATTCCCCAGCCATCATGATGTATAGATGTCAACTCCCAGAATTCCCCAGCCATCATGGCAACCTTAAGATATGCGGACTTCAGCTCCCAGAATTCCCCAGCCATCATGATGTGTAGACCTCAACTCCCAGAATTCCCCAGCCATCATGATGTCTAGATTTCAACTCCCAGAATTCCCCAGCCATCATAGCAACCTTAAGATATGCGGACTTCAGCTCCCAGAATTCCCCAGCCATCATGATGTGTAGACCTCAACTCCCAGAATTCCCCAGCCATCATAGCAACCTTAAGATATGCGGACTTCAGCTCCCAGAATTCCCCAGCCATCATGATGTGTAGACCTCAACTCCCAGAATTCCCCAGCCATCATGATGTCTAGATTTCAACTCCCAGAATTCCCCAGCCATCATGGCAACCTTAAGATATGCGGACTTCAACTCCCAGAATTCCCCAGCCATCATGATGTCTAGATTTTTATTTATTTTATTTATCATATTTGTATTTATTTATTTATTTATTTCAACTCCCAGAATTCCCCAGCCATCATGGCAACCTTAAGATATGTGGACTTCAATTCCCAGAATTCCCCAGCCATCATGATGTGTAGACGTCAACTCCCAGAATTCCCCAGCCATCATGATGTCTAGATTTCAACTCCCAGAATTCCCCAGCCATCATGGCAACCTTAAGATATGCGGACTTCAACTCCCAGAATTCCCCAGCCATCATGATGTCTAGATTTTTATTTATTTTATTTATCATATTTGTATTTATTTATTTATTTATTTCAACTCCCAGAATTCCCCAGCCATCATGGCAACCTTAAGATATGTGGACTTCAATTCCCAGAATTCCCCAGCCATCATGATGTGTAGATGTCAACTCCCAGAATTCCCCAGCCATCATGATGTCTAGATTTCAACTCCCAGAATTCCCCAGCCATCATGGCAACCTTAAGATATGCAGACTTCAACTCCCAGAATTCCCCAGCCATCATGGCAACCTTAAGTTGTGTGCAGATCCTAGGCTTCCCCAGCCAACAAAACAATTTTAAAATGTGTGAACTTCAACTCTCAAAATTCCCCAAGCACTTTACAGGTGCCAGAATGCTGGCTGGGGAATTGTGGGAGTTGAAATCCGCACACTTTAAAATGGGCAAGGTTGAGGAAACCCTTTCCGACAAGCTTCCTCCCCCATCCTCCCATTTGTGTTTTGGGGCTGTTGGGAGTTTTATTTTATTTATTTATTTGTTTGTTTGTCACACATGTACAAGGTAGCAAGTATAGGTATGAACATCAACATGAACAAAGGAAGGAAATACAGATAAATGGCGACAGTAAGGCAGCGATAGTAGGCACGCTGGTTGTCGTGTCCCACTCCTCCTCCGACGGCCGGGTCTGGGAAGTCTGTATCAAGCGTGGCCACGAAGCCTCTGCAGCTTTGCCAAAGTCCTGTCAGAGTTCTCAGGGCAGGCAGGAATCCAAGGTGTGACTTCAGCAACCAGATGAGACTTTGCCTGAACTCAAGGAATGCCAAAAAGCAGATCCTTTATATAGGCCATGGGGTGTGGCTCCATGACTCAGCACTTATCCAGGCCTGCCCATCCCTTCCTTTTGCTGACGTCGCCTCTCCATTCTCCGGAAGCGGAGATCCGTCCACTGTGACTTTCCGTCCTCCTGATCTGCTGCCGGCAATTCTAGCACGTGGCTGGCTTCGTGCTCACACGCTGTAGGAGGGAGGTTTGTTTGCTCATTCTGTCCGGGCATGGTGCCAGGGCTGGGGGCTGGAGGCACGCCAGGCCATTCTTCTTCACTATCAGTCTCTGGCTCAGATAGCAGGAGATGGGAGGGGCCCGGCTGCAGAGAGGAGGGCAGGCGAGGCACAACACTGGTGCGCTTATGCACACCCCCTTTACGGACCTCTTAGGAATGGGGTGACATCCACGGTAGACAGTTGAAGCGGTGAAGGTTTGAGGCTGTAACAACGGAGTCAGGTAGAGCATCCCAGGAGTTGACCGCTCTGTTGCTGAAGTCGTATTTTCTGCAGTCGGGTTTGGAGCGGTTTACCTTGAGTTTGTATCGTTTGTTTGCCCGTGTATTGTTGAGGTTGAAGCCGAAGAAGTCGTTGACAAGTAAGGTGTTGTAGCAGATAATTTTTTGTACTGTGCTTCGTTCATACCACAGGCAGCGCAGTTCCAGATTGTCCCAAGTCCAAACTTTCGAGCCTGGTGGCATAAGGGATTCTGTTGTGAATAGAGGAGTGGAGGACTCTTCTCGTGAAATATCTCTGGACTCTCTCGGTTGTATTAATCTCTGATATGCAGTATGGATTCCAGGCAGACGAGCTGTATTCGAGAATTGGTCTGGCAAAGGTTTTGTGCGCCCTAGTTAGCGGTACAATATTACCGAAGAAGCTTCGCAAAATTAGGTTCACAACTCTGAAGGCCTTTTTGGCAATGTTGTTACAGTGAGCTTTGGGGCTTAGATCGTTTGAGATAAGTACTTCTAGGTCCTTGACAGAGTGAGGGTTGTCTACGAGGTCGCTCTGGGACATTCAACAACTCAAACTACCTTAAGCCAAAGATTTGAGGTTTGCCATCTTTTCCCTGGACTGGGAGGGAATCGCGATCACATCCTCTTTCCCAAAATTTTCCTAACACTTTAAAAACAAAAAAAAATTAGCCAGGGCAGCTGATGGCCTTCAGGATCTGTCGTGGCCCGGAATTCCACCGAGAACTTAAATCCGTACGGAGCAATCCTCAAATGTCTTTCTGAACTGGGGGAAGAAAAAAAACAAAATCCGTCGTAAGAGGTTGCTCTGGCTTTCTCTTAAACAGGCCCCGATGGAGATTTGGACTTTTCTGTCTCCGCAGGGCCTACGTTTCTCTCTTCATGAGGCACCTCTGCGAACCCGGGGCGGATGGCTCGGAGACTTTTGCCGACGGCGTGCCGAGGGAGGGTCTCTCCAGACAGCAGGTCCTGACACGGATAGGAGTCATGTCCCTGGTTAAAAAAAAGGTACGGAACTCTTGGGCAGCAACGGCCGGTGGGCCAGGAGGGGAAGCAACCATCATCCAGCGCCCTTCTGATTATTCAGCATTGGTGTGAGCACAGCTTCCTTCCCCAAGGGGAAAAATGAAGGACATGTTGGTTTAAATCAGGGTGTGTCAAACTCAAGGCCTGTGGGCCACATCCGGCCCACGATGTGGTCGGATCTGACTCGCGGAGCCATCTTGGAAAATGTAAAGGGGTGGCATTCACTTAGGTTCCCTACCGGTTCGCAAATGTGAGCACGCACCCCCCGCGCATGTGCTTTGCTCACGTGGGTAGCTTGCGCGCAGCTTCAAAATGTGCCTAAATAGGACGGCATAGCGCCCTGGTGGGCGGATAGGCAGGTCGCTACTACCGGTTCGCCTGAACCGGTGCAAACCGACTGAAATACCATTTCTGGCTGGCCTGCATCGCTTCAGCCCGGTCAACTCAATACAAAGAAGAAACACGGCAGCAGTTTGGGGTGTGACGTCAAGCTGGCCACACCCACCCAGTTGGCTACACCCAATGAATGGTGTTAAGATGGCCACGCCCACCCAGGTGGATACGCCCAATGAGTGGCGTCAAGATGGCCACGCCCACCCCAGGCAGCCATCCCCACCCCTGAGGACAACCACAGCTCTGATGCGGCCCCCAATGAAATTGAGTTTGATACTCCTGGTTTAAATGAAGGGGTTCTGAGTTCTTCCTGAGGATGTGGGTGGAGGGTGTCGGGGGGGGGGGGATGGAGCTCATCGGCCTGGAGGCCTTCAGTACAAGGGCACCTTCGTAAATCGGTACATTGGCAAACTATTTATTGATGTATTTATTCATCTCTTATTGCCATTATTATCTTTGTCAATAACTCAAAGCAGTGGACATAGCCAATATTCCTTTCACCTTTTGCCTATTTTCCCCACAAACCACAATCCTGTTGAAAGAGGTTCAAAGCCACCTCTCTGGCTTTCATGGTTAAAGTGGGACTAGAACTCACCGTCTCCTGGTGATTGGCCCAAAGTCATTCAGCTGGCACATTCCTAAGGTGGGACTAGAACTCACCGTCTCCTGGTGATTGGCCCAAAGTCACCCAGTTGGCTTTCATTCCTACGGTGAGACTAGAATTCACTGTCTCCTGGTGATTGGCCCAAAGTTACCCAGCTGGCAATCCATGCCTAAAGCGGGACTAGAACTCACTGTCTCCTAGTTTCTAAGCTAGTACTTTTAAGCATTACCCCTGAGCATCCCTCTAAACAATCTGCTTCTTAGGTTGGACATCCTCTAAAATTCCCACCAAGGATTTTTGCTAAGTAATAGCTAAGTATTTTGCTAAGTAATTTTGCTAAGTATTTTGCTAAGTAATAGATGACTATTACTACTACTATTTTTGTGCCCGCTGTCATTGCAGACTGTTAATCTGGGTTCACAACCAAAATTGTGGACTGTTGAGCAGCGTACCCTACGCATGAAAACGACTGGGACTGGTTGTATACAATAACAGGCACTTGCAGACAAACTGGGGTTTGATATTCCTTTACTTTTAGGGAAAAGACAAAATCATAGTCCAAAAACAATTCCAGGTCATACACATATAAAGCCAGTCAGGGATGTTACGAAATCTTCTTACCAAACGTAGACTTGCACAACAAACAAGGTCTTCTTTCAGTTCGGCAAAACACAGTTCAATTCACAACGGTCGGTACCCTGAGGAATCAGTAACTAGCCATGATCAAGCAACGATCATAAAGCTCAAATATACAGTTGCAGCATGTCATCAGCTTACAATGCTGCAGCGTCCCTGTAGATTCCCCACAAGCCATAATTTAGTAGTCCTTTTATACATTGGCTGCAGAGCTCAACCAATTAGGATGCAGCACAGCCTTAAAGCAATATCATGCCTTTCTTACAAACATACATAGTTAGTTTATATGTTGCCTGGCCAACTAGTTAGGCAAACAACAATTTCCTGCCACAGACTAAAATTGCTCATGGGGGCGTGTGTGTGTGTGTGTGTGTGTGTGTTTGCATGACAGGTACAAGAGTTTGAACATATTAACGGCCGCTGGAGCATGCCCGAATTGATGCCCGACCCCAGCGCGGACTCCAAAAAATCTTCCCGAGCCTCGTCTCCCACCATCAAAACCTCCACTACCACTCCGGAACCAAGCTGCACCAACACGCCCTGCACCTCCAAACCAGGTAGGCATCCACCAGGGACGGGGCCTGGCACGAGGGGAGGGACGACCCGAACCCCAAATCCTTTCCCCTGAAGCTGTTTGAATCTCCCCAGCCTCGGTTTAAGGCAGCCGAAATGAACGAAGCTGAATCTTAGTTTGTATGGTTTCTGTTCAGGATTTCAGTGTCTGTTCAATGTTTTTAAGAGGCTGGTTCATGTTGCTAGTGTCATCATCATCATCGTTTAACGACCCCAAGATCCCTTGCGGGGGGTGGGGTGGAGTCTGGGCAACTAAGTGGAGCTAGCGGGGTGTTTTACTGGCTGGATGCCCTTCCTGTCGCTGATGTGGAGTTTTGTTCAGCAAATACATTCTCATCGTGCCCAGAGAGAGAAATATCTGCCTCCACCTAGGATCGAACTCATAGCCTGTGGGGAAAAAATCGTTTTTTTCCAGTGCCGTTGTAACTTTGAATGGTCACTAAGTGAACTCTTGTAAATTGAGGACTAGCTAGACATTTGTGAAAATAAAATACAGAGACCGTTAAATTGATTTTGAAGTGACAGGAGCTCTGCATGAAGGCAGGCAGCTAGATCTTTGGGGAAGGAAAAGAGGTTATAGAATCCTTGGGTTGGAAGGGACCTTGGAGGTCTTTCTAGTCCAACCCCAAGGCAGGAGTCCTCCTTCTATCCTGGACAATTGGTTGTTGGGATGATCCATAAAATTGAAGGCAGATTATCGTGTCTGTTGTGGCCTGCCAGCGGAGCTGATTCGGACAGTGAGGAGGTTGGGGAGGAACATGGGCCAGTCCTGGAGTCTGCGGAAGGCTCTGATGGAGGCTCTGCGTCGGAGGCAGAGAGGAGGCCAGGGCCGTCCGACAGTTATCAGCTGCCTTCGGAGTCGGACATCAGTGGGGCAGAAGAACAGTTGGAGCCTGTTCCCGATGTGCGCATGCGCAGAGCTGCCAGGAGAAGGGAAAAATTAAGGAACAAGGGCCGACTCAGGAGTAAAGCCACAGGTGGATGATGAATGGCCCCTCCCAGAGGGAATAAAGAGGAGTGAAGGGGAGGGGAGTTTGCAGGAGACAATTAGTTCAATTCATTAGAGTGAAGATCTATTCCTGACTTCTTGCCAAGTAATTGCTGCTACAGCGTGGCCGTTTGGAAGATATCGACCCGGCAGCTCTCCAAGCCTGATAAAAGGCTTGTCGTTGTGAAATCTCCTGAAAGACTGTTTGCCTGAGGCTTTGATGGAGAGGAATTTCCCTTTAACCTAAATAAAAGAGGTTTTATCAGGACGAGGAGTCGACTCCCTGCTCTTGGGAGGCCTCGGTCAGAACAGTGTCCTCTGTTCCTTCAGCTACTCCAGCCCCCAGTGACAAAGGAGACGGGGGTACCTCGGCCGAAAAGGAGGAGTTGGAGACCAAGGAGGAGAAGCTGGAGAAGGAAACCAAAGGCGGGGAGAAAATGGAGACCGAGGTTTGTAACTTGACTCCCGTGCCCTACTTGGGTGGGGGTGGGAGGATCTTTTTTGGGAAAGAGTGATTTTTAGGGAAATCATCTTGTTAGGAATACTTTGTAGGTTCCTGCTCCCATCTTAATAATACTCACTTCTTGTGTCTGGTTTTTTTTTCCCGTTTTCTTTCTTTTTTTTTAAAACCATCAGAACTCCTGAATTAGGTTGGAAAGAAGGATTTCACCTGTAGGATACTTGTGAATGTCAGGGTTCCAAGTAACACCCCCAACCAAAGAAAATTTCGAGGCTTGAGTTAAACTACCTCAAAGTTCCATTTTATTAGAGATGTCGTATTGGCATCTCTGGGAAAACCCGAATCTGAAAGCTTCCGGGTTCCCCGCCCCAAAGGAAAGTCCAAGTCCCATCACCCACATGTCCATCACGTGGCCCAATCAAAGCGTCGTCCCAATTGGAGATGCCTCCCAGTCACACCCCTCCAGGTGCAAGACAAGATGTCCTTGACTTTCTGAGAAAGGAATGTTGTTTTGACTACATATCACCCATGCTCCATACAATCCCCCCTCCGAGTTTCCCACAGCAGTAAATGTGGCAGGTCTGATGGCCCAATGAAAATAATGGCTTCCAGGCCTGACAGTGACATCCCTCGAGTAGCATTTGAACAAGCCTGAATGGTTTGATTTTTATTTTTTTATTGATAAGTATTTCCTTATTATTTATGAAATGTCTATTATACCTATCCTATTTATATTATAACTGTTCTCCAAAGCAGCTGAAGGCAGGAGAAGAAGCAACAACAGATGGAAACTCACCAAGGAGAGAAGCAACCTGGAATTGAGGAGAAACTTCCTGACAGTGAGCACAATTAACCAGTGGAACTACTTGCCACTAGAAGTTATGGGTGCTCCATCACAGGAGGTTTTGAAGAAGAGACCAGACAGCCGTTTGTCTGAAATGGGATAGGGTCTCCTGCTTGAGCAGGGGGTTGGATTACACCAGAATAACAGAGTTGGAAGGGACCTTGGAAGTCTTCGAGTCCAACCCCCTGCCGAAGCAGGAAACCCTAAATCATTTCAGACACATGGTTGTCCAATTTCTTCTTAAAAACCTCCAGTGATGGAGCATTTACAACTTCTGGAGGAAAATTGTTCCACTGATTCGTTGTCCTCACTGTGGGGAAATTTCTCCATAGTTCTAGGTTGCTTCTCTCCTTGATTAGTTTCCACCCATTGCTTCTTGTCTTGCCCTCAGCTGCTTTGGAGAATAGCTTGATTCCCTCTTCTTTGGGGCAGCACCTTAAATATTGGAAGACTGCTATCATGTCACCCCTAGTCCTTCATTTCATTAAACTAGACATACTCAGTTCCTGCAACCGTTCTTCGTATATATTTAGAAGCAAACTGAATTCGATGCAGTGTTAAGGCCGGTATGATGGGCTACCGTTGCCGAGGGTGTTGGGAAAAAAAAATAGCCCCAGGGTCTTCAGCCCCTGTGACCTGGCTACCTCTGTGTAGAGGGGGGGTGTCTCCCTAATGGGAGCTGCCCTTGACCCTTGCCCTCTTGGTGGTCTTATGTAGAGTTCTCTGCCTTGCATTTCCCAGCCTTCCGCGCCCGAACAGCCCCTTTCTGCCACCTTCGCAGGGGATAAAATGGAGCTGGAGCCTTCGAAAAAGCCGGAGGACGAGGGCCCGATGGTGGCCAGGGAAAAGGAGTCGGAAGCTGAGCCGGTGGTCAAGGACGAAAAGGAGAAATTGGGTAAGGGTTGATTGGGAAGGACTCACATCGGAGCGTTAAAATTGTATATACGGTATTTTTCCGGAGTATAAGACGCACTTTTTTTCCCCTGAAAAAGAGGGTGAAAATCTGGGTGCATCTTATACTCCGAATGTAGCAGCGCCCAGCTTCTCAAACGGAGGTTTCAGAGGCTGAAAAAAGCATCAGAAACGAAGCTTCAGAAAAGAAGCCCCCAAACAGAGCTTCAGAAAAAAAGCCCCCACACAGAGCTTCAGAAAAAAGGCCTCCAAACAAAGCTTCAGAAAAGAAGCCCCCAAACAGTTTCAGAAAAAAAGCCCCCAAACAGAGCTTCAGAAAAGAAGCCTCCAAACAAAGCTTCAGTAAAAAAGCCCCAAACAGAGCTTCAGAAAAAAAAACCCCACATAGAGCTTCAGAAAAGAAGCCCCCAAATAGAGCTTCAGAAAAAAAAACCACCCAGAGCTTCAGAAAAAAAGCCCCAAACAGAGCTTTAGAAAAGAAGCCCCCAAACAGAGCTTCAGAAAAAAGCCCCCAAACGGAGCTTCAGGAAAAAAGCCCCCAAACGGAGCTTCAGGAAAGAAGCCTCCAAACGGAGCTTCAGAAAAGAAGCCTCCAAACGGAGCTTCAGGAAAGAAGCCTCCAAACGGAGCTTCAGGAAAGAAGCCTCCAAACGGAGCTTCAGAAAAGAAGCCTCCAAACGGAGCTTCAGGAAAGAAGCCTCCAGAGCTTCAGAAAAGAAGTCCCCAAACAGAGCTTCAGAAAAAAAAGCCCCCAAACGGAGCTTCAGGAAAAAAGCCCCCAAATGGAGCTTCAGAAAAGAAGCCTCCAAACAGAGCTTCAGAAAAAAAGCCTCCAAACAGAGCTTCAGAAAAAAAGCCTCCAAACGGAGCTTCAGAAAAGAAGCCCCCAAACGGAGGTTCAGAAAAGAAGCCCCCAAACGGAGCTTCAGAAAAAAAGCCCCCAAACGGAGCTTCAGGAAAAAAGCCCCCAAACGGAGGTTCAGAAAAGAAGCTTCCAAACGGAGCTTCAGAAAAGAAGCCTCCAAACGGAGCTTCAGAAAAAAAGCCTCCAAACGGAGCTTCAGAAAAGAAGCCCCCAAACGGAGCTTCAGAAAAGAAGCTTCCAAACGGAGCTTCAGAAAAGAAGCCTCCAAACAGAGCTTCAGAAAAAAAGCCTCCAAACGGAGGTTCAGAAAAGAAGCCCCCAAACGGAGGTTCAGAAAAGAAGCCCCCAAACGGAGCTTCAGAAAAAAAGCCCCCAAACGGAGCTTCAGGAAAGAAGCCTCCAAACAGAGCTTCAGAAAAGAAGCCCCCAAACAGAGCTTCAGAAAAGAAGCCTCCAAACAGAGCTTCAGAAAAGAAGCCTCCAAATAAAGCTTCAGAAAAGAAGTTCCCAAACGGAGCTTCAGAGGCTTTTTTTCTGAAGCTCTGTTTTGCAGGCTTTCAGAGGCAGAAAGCAGAGTATCAGAGGCAGGGGGGGGGGAAAAAAGCAAGGCACAGAGCTCACAACCAAGGAACCTGTTGCTAAAATTCACCTCTGGAAACAGCTGATTGGGGGTATTCCGGGAGGCCCATCCACCTGCCAATCAGCTTTTTTCTTAATTTCCTCCCCCAAAACTAAGGTGCGTCTTATACTCTGAAAAATACGGTAAAAGTCGTGTAGTCATGGTTGTCCCAAAGGTGTTTTTTCAGGAGGTGACTGGACTTTTCCTGTTTTTTTTTTTCTTTTGAAGACGTTTCGTTCTTTTGAAGACGTTTCGACCCAAGAAGCTTCTTCAGTTCTGAAGAACTGATCCCCTTTGCTCTAAAGAAAGGGAAGAAGCTTCTCGGATGAGAAGCGAAACATCTTCAAAAGAAAAAACAAAATTAAGTCCCGTTGCCTCCTGAAAAAGCACCTTTGGGACAACATTGTATGTAGGGGGTTTTTTCCTGTTTTTTCTTTTCTTTTTTTACAATTATTATTTTATTCAAAAGATGAAACCACAAAATCCAAAAAGGGTGGGGGGAAAGTTAACGGAGACAAACCAAAACTAGACAAAGAGCAGTTTAAAATCAACGTTTTAAAATAAAAAGGTGTTTAGGAGACAGCACAGCAGGACCTCCAGACCTGTAAAAATCAAAGCGGGCGTTTTTCTCCCCTCCGCTCATTGGTTCCTCCCTCTTTGTTCCCAGATGCTGATTTGGAGAAGCTGGTGGTGGCGGAGGAAAAATCCACGGAGAGCGATGACAGCAAGGAGAAGGCGGAGGGAGAAAGTCAGGACCCCAAGAAAGGTAACGTGGGCTGGAAGAAAGATTTGCAGGTGTGCGAGGCGAGGAATTCCTGCAACGGCAGGATTTGCACCAGGGGCCGTCGTAGCTTTCGGGTGAGCAGTCCTGCATCCTGGCTGGGAAAGAGGCTGTGAGACAAGTGTTTTAGATTAGATTGGACTTCAACTCCCAGAATTCCCCAGCCAGCTCTTTCTTTCTTTCTTTTTTCATTTTGCTGAAATCAAGATATATTACGTCGACCGCATTCCCACTGTCTATTAATGATTTTTTTTTTAAAAAAAAATAATAATTTAGAATTAGAATTCTTTATTCTAATTCTATCCTATTAAAAATGCAATAAAGGCAAGCATTTGTTCTTATCCTCTTCTTGCTGAATTCTGGGGAAACCCTTGCTGGCTGGGGAATTCTGGGAGTTAAAGTCCACAAGTCTTAAAAGTTGCCAATGTTGAACATCTCTGATTTAGATTTGGTTGGTCTTGACTGCTGGATTGCCCCAACACTGGACAGGGGTATTAACAACGGTTTTGATAGGTAGGACAAGACAACCAGTCGTGCCATCCGGCCCCATCCTTTCTCCCCTCTCGCCATTGGCTGCCTTCTGCAAGGGGATCCCATGTAGTCCACGCTCCAGGCAGATGTACGGATTGTGGGCGGGAGAATTTGGCCGGGAGTTTCTCAGCAGGCAATCCTGAAAAAGAGGCGGGAACCGAAGAATGGAAAAGTAGATCCGGTCCATTACAAACTATTCTAAAAATACGAGTTCCAGGTATATTTGTAAAACAAGAAACAGACATTCTGCGAGCTCCGGAACGAAAATAATTAAAATTTTATTCTACTAAGCTTTCGTCATCAATGGCATATAAAGGCAGAGATCTCTCTAATGGTAGTTTAATACTCTGACGATGTCAGCAGGTGGCTGACAAAAGCTTAGTAGAATAAAATTTTAATTATTTCAGTTCCAGAGCTCCGTTGAGCTTGTCGCGGTTCGAATCCCTAGTGCTGCCGTGTAACAGGGTGAGCTCCCGTTACTTGTCCCAGCTTCTGCCAACCTAGCAGTTCGAAAGCAAGTAATAAAAAAAACGCAAGTAGAAAAAATAGGGACCGCCTTTGGTGGGAAGCTAACAGCGTTCCGTGCGCCTTTGGCGTTGAGTCATGCCGGCCACATGACCACGGAGACGTCTTCGGACAGCGCTGGATCTTCGGCTTTGAAACGGAGAGGAGCACCGCCCCCTAGAGTCGGCAACGACTAGCACGTATGTGCGAGGGGAACCTTTACCTTTACCTTTATACATATATATATATGTCTTAAAAGGAGATGTGAAATCAGAGCGAGAGACGACCAAGGAATCGAAAATTGGCAGCCTCCGGGACGAGAACCGGAACAACGGGAAGAGGGAAGACCGGATGGAGAAACCCCGGTTTATGTTCAACATTGCGGACGGTGGCTTCACAGGTAGGATGTCGGGCTTGGGCGCTGGAGAGATCTGATTCGTGGTTTTCTTTTTCTTTCTTTTTCATTGTTTATTCCATTGTTCCATCACTTTTGCTACTTGTTACCGTTAGACTTTTCTTTTCCTTCTTTTCCGTTCGTTATTCTTCTCTTTTTCTCCAGTTTTTATTGCTTTTAAGCAGCCTTAAGCGGCGGGATTGATGGCAAATAAATTGAGTTCATAAATAAACGAATTTAAAAATTCTTTTCATTTCTCCGTTTTTTATTGTTGAAAGCAGGCTAGAATGTAGCCCTTGAGGTGAAATTTTATTTATTTATTTATTTTATTTATTTATTTATTTAAATTTTTATACCGCCCTTCTCCCGAAGGACTCAGGGCAGTGTACAGCCAAGATAAGAACAATAAATATACAAAGTTAAAATTCATGGCATATAAAATAAAATAATAAATAAATAAATAATATTCTTTTCATTAATCCGTTTTTAATGCTGTAAGCAGACTAGAGTATAGCCCTGAGGTGAGATTGATTGCAAATTAAATTAAATTAAATTAATAAATTTAATAAATAAAATAAAATAAATACATTCTTTTCATTTCTCTGTTTTTATTGCTGTAAGCAGGCTAGAATATAGCCCTGAGGTGAGATTGATGGCAAATTAAATTAAATTAATAAATTTAATAAATACATTAAAATAAAATAAAATAAATACATTCTTTTCATTTCTGTTTTTATTGCTGTAAGCAGGCTAGACTATAGCCCTGAGGTGAGATTGATGGCAAATTAAATTAAATTATTAATAAATTTAATAAATAATAAAATAAAATAAAATAAATACATTTTTTTCATTTCTGTTTTAATTGCTGTAAGCAGGCTAGAGTATAGCCCTGAGGTGAGATTGATGGCAAGTTAAATTAAATTTAATAAATTTAACAAATAAATTAAAATCTAGTAAAATAAATAAATTCTTTTCATTTCTCCGTTTTTATTGCTGTAAGTAGGCTAGAGTATAGCCCTGAGGTGAGATTGATGGCAAATTAAATTAAGTTAAATTATTAATAAATTTAATAAATAAATTAATAAAAATAAAATAATTACTGGTAAATAAATTCTTTTCATTACACCGTTTTTACTGTTGTGAACAGGCTCGTTGAGGTGAGATTGATGGCAAATAAATTTAAGAAACAAATACATAAATTCTTTTTATTTCTCTGTTTTTATTGCTGTTAAGCAGCCCAGCCGCACCACGAGTTGAGTGGCAAATAAATTTAACAAACTAACAAATAAATTCCATTCCAAATTTAGACTCATAAAGGCCACCCTGCTCAGCAGGGACTTGGGTATAGTTAAAACCGATACCTTTTTTTTTTAAAAGCAGAATAAAACCCCAAAATCATATAAAATTGAATATAATGGAAGAGCATCACACCCCACGCCCAAAGAGCCAAGTTTGCAAAGTACAGGTCGTCCTCGACTTACAACCGTTCGTTTAGCAACTGTTTCAAGTTAGGATAACGCAGGAAAAGGGGACTTAAGACCGGGTCCTCCCACTTATGACCATCGTAGCATTCCCCATGGTCATGTAATCAAACTTCAGACACTGGGCAACCGGCATGCATTTAGGATGGTCGCGGTGTCCCGGGGTCCTGGGATTCCCCCTTTTGTGACGGATTCGCTCAGCGACTGTGTGATTGAACAGCTGCAGAGTTTCGCTTAACGACGGCGGCAAGAAAGGTCATACAATGGGCCAAAAGACTCCTTTAACAACTGTCTCGCTTAGCAACGGAAATTTGGGGCTCAATAGTGGCTGTAAGTCGAGGACTAGCCGTATAGAGAAGTCTACAGAACCGGTGCAACCTCCTTGTAGTCATGTTTACAGAGAGTCCTGGACTTATGACCATTCATTTAGTGACCATTTGACCATTGCAGCCTCCCCGTGGTCAGGTGATCAAAATTGAGGCGCTTGTCAATCACCTCATATTGATGACGATCGCAGCGTCCCGGGGTGACTTGAACCCCGTCTGCGACCTTCTGACAAGCAAAATCAATTGGGAAAGTCGGATTCACTTAATGGCCGTGATGTGAATGGTAGTGATTCGCTTAACAACGGCAGCAAGAAAGGTGGTAAAACAGACCCAACCTCGCTTAACGACCCTCTCGCTTAGCAGCGGAAAATGAGGGCTCGACTGGCCGTACGTCGAGGACTAGCTGTCACATGGGTGTAAATTCAGTCTTGGTGGGTGTTGTGGTCCATCAGCAGCCTACAGAGCTGGCAACGGAGTCGGACAGCGATGAGGCTGAGGTGAGGCCAGGGCCATCGGGGAGTGAGGTGCGGACTCCAGAGCCTCTAGAGACTGACAGTAGAGAGGCAGAGGAACAGGAGGAGCCTGTTCCTATTGCACACATGAGAAGAGCTGCCAGAAGGCAAGAGCAGCTCAAGCAGAGAGGACAACTCAGGAGTAAGGCCAGGAGCTGATTGGCCCCTCCCATAAGGCTTAAAACAGACCAGCACCGGTGTTTCAGGTTTGCCGGAAAACAACGTTGGTAGCTGCGTCCTCTGCTTCGTGTACGTCTTTGTTTTTGTGGCTTCTGGACATTTGCCAGAAGGGGCCTTTGGCAGTTTGCCTAATTGGACTAAGGTTTGTGAGATAAGTGAGGAATTTGTGTTGGGAGGCGTTAGTTTTACTTTGAGTTGAACAATGCTGGGAATGAAGTACCGTATATACTCGAGTATAAGCCGAGTTTTTCAGCACGTTTTTTGTGCTGAAAAACGTCCCCTCGGCTTATACTCGAGTATATACGGCTTATACTCGAGTTTTTTTTTTTTTTCGTTTTTTTCACATTATACCGGCCGGCGCGAACTTGGCGGGCTTTTGCTTTAGCGCGGGGAAGCCCTGCCGGTGCAGTGAGAGGGCGGGGCGGGGGAGCCGCCAGCCTTCTCGGCCGAGGGAGGGTTTCACGACCGGTAGGTGCCTTATTTCCCACCCTCGGCTTATACTCGAGTCCCCAGTTTACCCCAGTTTTTGGGGTAAAATTGGGGACCTCGGCTTATACTCGGATCGGCTTATATTCGAGTATATACGGTAATTCCCAGCTGTTCGAATATAATTTGTTTTTCCACGGACTAAGTTTATTACTACCTACTTGGGCCTGGGTCACAACAGTGGGGAAAGAATTTCTGATTCTTGGGTATGTCACCTGTCCGTAAACCTCCTTGGGGAGAAACTGAGGCTTGAGCGGGTTTCTCCGACCGACCGATGATGGTTTTTTCTCCCATTTCTCTCCGGCTAGAACTCCACACCCTCTGGCAGAACGAAGAGCGAGCTGCCATCTCCTCCAGCAAGCTGAATGAAATTTGGCACCGCCGACATGATTACTGGTTGCTGGCGGGCATTGTCCTGTATCCTTTGGCTTGAAAAAAAAAAGGGGGGTCTGCCTGTATGTGTGTGTGTGTATGTTTGTGTGTGCCCGTGACTCGGGGTGAAGATGGAGAACAGGCCGCGACCATCGTGGGGCACGTGAGAAAGGGGAAAGCTGACGCCGTCTTGAGAGAGAAGTGGGCTTGCAAACCCATCGTATTAAGGAATGGGGTGGCTTAGGGCTTTTCAGGGGACAGCCAAGCAGCAAGGCTGGGCGGTGGCTGGTCTGCTTATTTACATGCCACAAGTGGACCACTCCTTAACCCTCCCACCCCCCGTCCGGCAGACACGGCTACGCTCGCTGGCAGGACATCCAGAACGACAACCAGTTTGCCATCATCAACGAGCCTTTTAAAAGCGAAGCCAACAAGGGGAACTTCTTGGAGATGAAGAACAAGTTCCTGGCCCGAAGGTTCAAGGTGCGAATCTCTTAGGGGTAGCAGAGGAGAAAGCGGGACCTCGTCCTCGGGTTTAGAGTGGGGGATTATTTCTGTCTTCTCACCGTTCCTCCCTCGTTTCTTTGAATAGAATGGACTAGAATAGAAAAGATGGAATGGAATGGAATGGAATGGAAATAGAAATTAATAGACTAGAATAGAGTAGAATAGAAATAGAATTAATAAACTAGAATTAGAATTAGAATAGAAATAGATATAGAAATAATAGAATAGAAATAATAGAATAGAATAGAATAGAATAGAATAGAATAGAATAGAATAGAATAGAATAGAATAGAATAGAATTGATAGAATCAAAATAGAATAAGAATAGAATTGAATTAATATAGAATAGAAATAATAGAATAGAAATAGAATAAATAAAACAGAACAGAATAGAAATTAAAAGAGTAGAACAGAAATAGAATTAATAGAATAGAATTAGAATATAAATAGAATTAATAAAATAGAATGGAAATAGAATATAAATAGAATTAATAGAATAGAATGGAAATAGAAAAGAATAGAATAGAACTAGAATAAGAATAGAATTAATATAGAATAGAATAGAATAAGATAGAATAGAATAGGAATAGGAATGGAATGGAATGGAATGGAATGGAATGGAATAACAGAGTTGGAAGGGACCTTAGAGGTCCTCTAGTCCAACCCCCTGTTTAGGCAGGAAACCCTACACCACTTCAGACAAATAGAATTGAATTAATAGAGAATAGAATACAATAGAATAGAATAACTTTATTCTCCCTTTGAATGTACACTATTCGGCAGACATTAAAACGAAACGTCCACATGTGAAAGCCATTAAAATGAAAATAAAATAATTCCAGCTCCTGGAACAAGCCTTGGTGATCGAGGAGCAGCTCCGCCGGGCCGCCTACCTGAACATGACGCAGGACCCGAGCCACCCGGCCATGGCCCTCAACACCCGCTTTGCCGAGGTGGAGTGTCTGGCCGAGAGCCACCAGCACTTGTCCAAGGAGTCTCTGGCCGGCAACAAGCCCGCCAACGCCGTCCTGCACAAGGGTAAGAGGCGGGCAAGTAGGCGGGCGCGGCGAGGACGGTCCACGTGACTCCCCCACTCCTCCCACCACACCACTCTCCCGGCCTCTGTGCGTGATCCTTCTGTACCCCCCTCTCCTCTGAATCCATTAAAGTGCGGTTGTGCTGAGCAAAACCACGGTGTGTGGTTGTCTCCTTGGTCCTGCTCTGTGTATCTCTGCTTTGGTCTGTCCCACCCGAGTATCCCACTAGTATCTCCGGAGAATTCTCCATCTTCTCTCTTTGGAAGGGCCCTCAAATCTCTCCCGATTTTTTTCTCTCCTCCCTCGCTTGCTGAGCGTCCCTTTCCCCCCACCCTCCAAAATAACTCTGGAATGAGCATCTCGGGGTAGAAAAAAAACCATATTTGCTATCAAACATAAAAAAGCCAGAAAATATTGTTCGGTTAGAAACCAGGTGCTTCTGGGATATCTAGCTTGGCGCCCTTCAAGTCTGCCTGGCATCCGTTCACCGAGCATTGTGAGTTGTCCTGATTTTGTGCCCATCAAAATGTCACGTCTCATATATGTATATGTATCGTCATCTTTTAACGACCCCATCATTCCTTGCGGGGTGGAGTCTTGGGCAACTGAAGTGGAGCTGAGTGTTTTACTGGCCGGATGCCTTTCGTGTCGCCAATGCGGAGTTTTGTTCAGCAGATATATTCTCATTGTGCCCAGAGAGAGAAATATCTGCCTCTACCTAGGATCGAACTCCTGATTGTGAGGTGAGAGCTCCACCTCTAGGCCACTGCACCACTCTACCTAGATGTATGTATGTGAACACACACACACACACATACACACACACACACACACACACACACACACACACACGGCTGCATAAAATTCTGGTGCATTTTTCAAGCATCTCTTACTTTGTTTCCCAGTCAATTTCTCTCGTCAATTTCACCAGTTGTCACGTAAGTATCACCTTGTTTTAGCCTTTTGGGGCCTCGGATTCTCTTTGAATAAAATTACACGTAGGCCTTGACTTAACAACAGTCCATTCCGTGATCGTTCGAAGCTACGACGGCACCGAGGAAAGGGACTGTTTTTCACACTTAACGACCGTTGCGTCCTTTCCCCAGGGTCACGTGATCCAAATTCAAGACGCCAACCGACTCACATTTATGACGGTTGCAGCATCCCGGCTTCACGCGATCCCCTTTCTGACAAGCAAAGTCAAATGGGGGAAGGAGCCGGATTCGCTTAATGGCCTAACTGAAGAACTGCAGTGATTCACTTAACAATCGTTGTCCAGAAAGGTGGTACAATGGGGCAACGCTCGCTTAACAGGTGTCTCGCTTAGCAGCGGAAATTTTCGGCTCAAGTTGCGGCCGTTAAGTCGAGGACTGCCTGTATCTCCTGCTTTCCGGCTGTTTGGGGGCAACTCCACTCCTGTTTCGGTGGATGATGGGCTTTGGGGTTCAGCCCCTTCCCCTAGAACAGCTGGCAGGAAAAACGCTTAGCCAGGGGCTCCGTCGCCGGAGGTCTTCGAGAAGAGACTGGACAGTCATTGGTCTGGAATGGGACAGGATCTCCTGCCTGCCTGAGCGAGGGGTTGGACTAGAAGACCTCCAAGGTCCCTTCCAACCCTGTGGGTTCGATAGAAGATCGAACTTGCTAGCTGAGATTTAATCAGTGGAACTGCCTGCCTCCAGAAGCTGGGGGAGCTCCAACACTGGAAGAGACTAGACTAGGCAATTTGAAACGGGATGGAGTCTCCTGCCTGAGCAGGGGGGGGGGGGTTGGACTAGAGGACCTCCCTGGTCCCCTCCTCCAGCTCTCTTCTGATTGAGATTGGGAAGGGGAAGGCCGTGTTCCAGGGAGCGGACCTAGCCAGGAGAGGTCATCTGATGGGCTTTGCTTTCTCTTCTGTCTCCTTCTTCTCCTTCTTCTCCTCCTTCTTCTCCTTCTTATTTTGGGTGGCTGGGCCAGTGCTGAACCAGCTGGAGGAGCTGCTCAGCGACATGAAGGCCGATGTGACCCGCCTGCCGGCTACCCTTTCCCGCATCCCTCCGATCGCTGCCCGGCTCCAGATGTCCGAGCGCAGCATCCTGAGCCGCTTAGCAAGCAAGGGGAACGAAACCCAGACTGTTCCGGTAAAATGCCAGTTTTCCTGCTCGCTCTCTCTCTCTCCACCCTTCTCCCCACCCCCAAAACCTCGGTCCCCCTGAAATTAGCCGACGGCGCGTCCGTATCGTCCTTGGTGCCCTCTGACCTTGGCGGTTTTTCTTGCAGACCTTTCGTGACCCAACTAGGTAACGCCATCAGTGCTAGGAGGGAGTGGGGGTTGTGGAAGATGGGAGGACGATGACTGTGGGGTCCTTGATGCTCTCTGAGCTGGGTTGTTTCCTTGTAGACCTTTCACGACCCAGCTAGGGAACCTCATCAGTGCTGGTGAACCCTGCTCCCTTCTATCAGGTGATGAGCCAGCCGGCAGGAATTTCCCCAGAATTCAGCATGGGCTAGGAGGATAAAGGAGAAATGTGGCCCGATTACTTTACCGCATGTTTTGATAAGGGTAACTTCCTTCGTAGACGGCGGGAATGCGGTAAACGTAGTATATCTTGACTTGGTTTGTTTTCCCGCGGACGTTTCGTGACCGGAAACAGGTGACATCGTCAGCGCTCGAAGGGGTTTTGCACCTTCTAGCACTGATGACGTTCCCTAGTTGGGTCACGAAAAGTCTCCAAGAAAACAACCAGCTCAGAGATCACCAAGGACCCCACAGTTCTCCTCCCTCCTTTTCCTGCATGAGAACTCGTGACTCCAGGCATGGGTATCACTCTGTCTTCTGGCTCTATGGACAGGGTTCAAACTTAAAGAGACGCCCCCTTTGTAGACCTCCCCACTTTCAACTCTGTCCTGAGCTCGTGAGGACGTTTCTGGGTTTACTCCTGTGTGTTTGGATTTAGCAGGAGTTGGAGTTTGGAAATTGGTGCTGTTCTCTTTGAAATGGCATCAACTGAGTAAGTAAATGAGCTATCTTTGTTTAGGCGTTTGAGGTTTTTTTTATTAATATGAGTTTTCTTGGAGCCTCTATGAAACAAACTCCACTCCTGTCTAGCACTGATGACGGTCCCTAGTTGGGTCATGAAAGGTCTTCAACCCGGCTCAGACACCACCAAGGATCCCCCACCCCCGAGTTCACGGCCCACAAACATTTCTCTCGGTATCCCCTTCTGTGCTGGAAGTTTTTCCGAAGAGATTGGATAACCATTTGTCGGAAAGTGGGGGGGGGGTGTAGGGTTACCTGCCTAAGCCAGGGGGGTTGGACTAGAAGACCTCCGAGGGTCCCTTCCAACTTTTGTGATTCTGCATTTTGTACGTAACTATTTTATATCGGTGCCTCTGTTTTTTTCTGACTCTGCAGCTGGTGGACCAGGGAGGAGGGTGGGGGTGGGGTGGGGAGTCCCTCCTGCTGGTTTTGAACCCGGCTCCCTTTCCGCCGGTTTTTCATCCGCAGGGCGATTGGAACTTAAAAATTGGTTGTATTCTTTTATTTGACTTTATTTTTAAAACTTTGTTTTGCTGCCCATCTCGTAAGGCAGCAACTCTGGATGGCTAATGAGTTTCCTTCCTTCCTTCCTCCTTTTTTACTTTCACAGGCCTTCCCTCCGGGACCCTACGCCACCCCACCTAGTTTTGGGGTCTCCTTTGGTGCCACCCCTGGCGGGGGTCTGCCCACCTTGGGGGCCAACTACAGCCAAATGCCAACTGGCTCCTTCATAACAGGTCAGTTGGAGGCGGGAGAGGGGTGAAAGGCTTGGGGAGTCAGGGCAGCATGGCTGGGGGGGGTCGCACAAAAAACCCGACGGTTACAAAAAAAACCCAAACATCGTATGCAGGAAGGGAGTCCTCGGCTTACGGCCACCGCCAAGTCCAAAATTTCCATTTCCTAAGCATAACAGTTAAGTGAGTTTTGCTCCATTTTACCACTTTTCTGGCCAGCGTTGTTACGTAACATCACCGCAATCGTTAAGTTAGAGACACGGTCGTTGAGTGAATCTGGCTTCCCCCTTGACGTTGCTTGTCAGAAAGGGATCGGGGGACCCTGGGACGCTGCGACCGTCGTAAATACAAACCGGTTGCCAAAGGCTCTGAATTGGGATCCTGGGACCATGGAGATGGCTGCCACAGTCCTAAGCGTGAAAAACGATCACAAGTCACTTTTTTTATCATTGCCGTTGTTAACTTGGAACGGTCACTAAACAGTTGTAAGTCGAGGACTATATGCAGGATAAAAATTTAAGAAATACTGGTGGTCCTCGACTTACGACTACCATTGAGCCCAACATTTCTGTTGCTAAGCAAAACATTTCTGGAGTGAAGTTTGCCCTTTTTTATTACTGACGTTTGTTAAGTGAATCTGTGAACTTTGGTTGTCAGAAGGTCACAAATCAAGTGAAGCTGGGACGCTGCCACCATCTTAAATACGAGTCCGTGGCCAAGCGTCCCAAATTTTGATCCCCTGATAACCCAGGGGCTGGCTGCAACGGTCGTAAGTCTGAAAAATGGTCGTAAGTCCCTTTTTACAGTGCCGTTGTAACTTCCAATGGTCACTAAATGAAAGATTGTTAAGTCGAGAACTACCGGTAATAAAGGCAGGATATAAAATTGAATAAATATATATATATGCTTATAAATAAATGTCTTTGATGGGGAGACGTGGCCAGCGTCGCGGTGATAAGATGAGGTCTGTCTGAGCTCCCAAAGACCCGTCGATATCTCGGTTGCCCAGGGGTCTTAAGTAGACCAACCTGATTTACCAAGAGATTCGGAAGAGATAGAACCAGTGGTGGGTTTGTACCGGTTCGGGCAAACCGGTAGTGGCAGTGGTGGGAGGCCCCGCCCACCTGCCCGGATGTCATCACAGACGCTCTGCGCATAAGCGCTGTGCATGAGCTCCCGGTTCCAAACTGGTATTTATTTATTTATTTATTTATTTATTTATTTATTCAAATTTATATACCGCCCTATCTCCCGAAGGACTCAGGGCGGTTCACAGGCAGATAAAACAACATATATATACAAATTAAGAAAACCATTAAGAAAACATATTCAGAAAGCCTAATTATTAAAAATAATATAAATATTAAAACCAATTAAAACCCCTATAAAATTTAAAAATTTAAAATTTAGAAAATTTAAAAAACTAGTCCAGTCCCGCGCAGATAAATAGGTGTGTTTTAAGCTCGCGACGGAAGGTTCGGAGGTCTGGAAGTTGACGGAGTCCTGGGGGGAGTTCGTTCCAGAGGGTGGGAGCCCCCACAGAGAAGGCCCTTCCCCTGGGCGTCGCCAGACGACACTGTCTAGCTGACGGCACCCTGAGGAGTCCCTCTCTGTGAGAGCGCACGGGCCGGTGAGAGGTATCCGGTAGCAGTAGACGGTCCCGTAAGTAGCCCGGCCCTATGCCATGGAGCGCTTTAAAGGTGGTTACCAGAACCTTGAAGCGCACCCGGAAGGCCACAGGTAGCCAGTGCAGTCTGCGCAGGATAGGTGTCATACGGGAGCCACGAGGGGCTCCCTCTATAACCCGCGCAGCCGCATTCTGAACTAATGGTAGTGAAGGTAAAAGTGGATTCCACTACTGGATAGAACCTGTTGTGTCTGCGCCCCCTGAGCCAGGCCCCCTGCCAGAAAGTGACTTGGAGAGTGAGGGAGAAGGGCCATCAGGACTTACCTTGGGAGCACCAGCTTCCCTGGCTCAGCTCCAGGAGCCAGAGGCAGGCCAGGTGGAGGAGATAACGAGGCCTCCGTCCCCTGACTCTTTCCTCCCCCCAGGCCACGCCTCCAGACTCAGCTGATGGCAATCAGGCCTGGCTGGACCCTAGGTTTCGTAGGCAGGAGAGGCAGAAACAACAGAAGCAGGGGTGGGGCAGGCCTAGGAAGTGCTGAGTCATGGAGCCACACCCCACAGGATATAAAGGCAGCAAGAGCTGCTGTGCCTCTTCGTAGCAGGCAAATCAACCGCTTAACTAGAGCTGAAGTACTGTTTGTTCCTGGGTGACTCATCAGCATCAAGAGAGATAACAGAGTCACTTGGCAGACGCTCACTAGTTTGCTGCCAGAGCTGATAGTTGCCGGCTAATTAAGACATCGCTCGGACGGAGGCGAGGGGGGACAGAACAGTACCTCTACCTTCTCTCTCTCTCTCTCTCCCCCTTTCTTCCCATTTCTTTTTCTTTCTTTTTCTCTCTCTTTCTCTCTAACCCACCCCCCAACTATCGTTGCAGCCAACGGGCCCCCCGTGATTGTGAAGAAGGAGAAGGAAGGCGAAGGCTTGGAGAAAAAAGAAGCCAAAAGCGGGGAGGTGATTTGCATAGATGACTGAGGGCGGGCGGATGGGCACACCTGCCCGCTGGGGCCCCCCCCCTTCTGCGCCAGCCCAGCCTCTGCCCCAGGGGCCCCGTGGGCCCTCCAGCCTCTCCTTTTTGATTTCCGGATTACGTGACTGGCTTTGGGGCCTGCTGGTGATTCCTGCCTTGCCTCGGATTCGAATTCCTCCTCCCGAGCCCCTCCCCTTCCTGCTTGGGGTGTGTGTGGGGGGGGTGGCAGCGGCCAGCCGCGTCTGGAAAGCCATCCCCAGCGGACTTAAAAGACTGACCAAGAGGTACTCAGGACCGAGCTGGTTTGTATCCCCGGCTCGCGGTTCCGGGATGGGGGCCAACTTAAAAGAGTTAGGATCCAGGCCGTGTGGGGCTTGGACGGGGGAGGGGGGGCAGCCTGCTATGGGGGGGGGAATCTCTGCTGCCCCCCTCTCTGGTGTCGAAACTTTCGAGAAGCACTGCAAAGGGACTCTTATAAATATGAATATATATATAATGTATACACACTCATGCTGTATGTTTAATCCCCCTTTTCCCCCTCTTTTGGGCCTGGCTCCCCGTGGGGCAGGGAGTGTGGGGGGGGGGAGTACGCAGAGACCCTCCTCCCCGACCATGGTCTGTTTGGGGAAACCCCCTCCCCACCTCGAACTTGAGGGGAGCCTGCCCAGATAATGCCCCTGCTTTGGGAGGGCAGGCCCGTTTCTCCCCTTCGCCCACCCCTCCCCCTGTGAAAGCAAGCCGGTTTTTTTGGGGTGGGGGAATTTGGGGGGGCGGGGAGTAAAAAGGCCAAGCTGCACTCCTGGACGGGTTGCCGAATTTTGAGTCACTTCTTGTTTAAATCTTGCAGAATAAAGGCACTGTTTCCTTGGCTACATAAGCCCTTGTTGCACCAGCCTCTTCTGTCTAGGTTGAACACACACACACACACAAACACACACGCGTGTAGCCGTTGGGTCCCTGGCAGCGTTTCTCAAATATCGGCGACTTTTTAAGACGGAATGGACTTCAGAGTTCCCAGTTTAAAAAAAACAACAATGTACATTGGATACTGCAAATGTACTTACTGGAACAGGGGTCTCCAACCTTGGCAACTTTTAAGCCTGGAGGACTTCAACTCCCAGAATCCCCCAGCCAGTGGGACCTCTTTCCCAGTGACATCTATGTGACCCGCCAGAGCAGGGAGGCAGGGGATGTTAGCGTCCTTTTTCTTGTGGTGGTCCATCTGGTGGGACCCAGAAGAAGGGCCTTCTCTGTCGTGGCTCCCTCCCTGTTATTTGAAGAACTGTCATGCCCCCATCAGAGCCTGAATCTGCGAGGGAGGGGGGAGATGAGCTGGAGCCTGAGGCAAATGGGGAAGGGCAGGGCCAGTCAGGGGAAGGCATGAACATGAGAAAGAGCTCGGGCGATGAGCAAGGACTGCCCTTTCCTGATCCTCGAGCAAGGAGAGTGGAGAGAAGGCGAGAACAACGCAGACTGAGCGTCCCACCCTCTTCGCAAGGCACACCTGGGGAATGAGGCTTAAGGAGCCACGGGAGGGGGGGGCATTTGTCGGGAACAAACCCTGAGTCCCTGAAGTGTTGAGTGCCAGCGTTTGAAGTTTCCAAGAGTCCTTGCATTCTTTCTAGACTCGTTACCTGGATCCTTTGCTTCCTGAATGCCTTGATTTGCCCTGCTGGATTTCTGGCTGTGCAGCCTTGGTGTCCGCAGCGTCCCGTCTCTTAAAGGAGACCCATCTAGTGGGACCCAGAAGAAAGGCCTTCTCTGCCGTGGCTCCCTCCCTGTTATTTGAAGGACCCATTTTTCCCAGTATCATCAATGTGACCCGCCAGAGCAGGGAGGCAGGGGATGTGAGGGGTCCCCTCTCTTGAGCAGGGCCATCTGGTGGGACCCAGGAGGAGGAACTTCTCCGTGGTGGTGGCGCCCTCCCTGTGGAACAGCCTCCCTGCAAGGCCTGCAGACTTCCAGAATGGGATGGAGCCACCGTTGCTTCTTTTAAGGTTTTTATATTGGGTTTCTCTTCTTGTACACTACCCCATTGTCACCGAGAGCAAGTTAGGGGGTGATATAAATTCCCTTAAATAAATGATTACCGTCACAGCCATTGGAGCTTTAAAACCTGGGTCACGTACTTTTGGGGGGGGGGGGGGGTTGTAACCATAAACAAGCAACCGGTAGTCAGTCATGGACCGCCTATTATGTACCACATTATGGGCCAGCCTATTGTGGCCATTTTGAAAAAAATAGGGAAAACTGGTTGAACGTGGTTAAGCATCCTAAGGCCACAGCCCAGATTAATCGCTGCAAAAGTTTCCATTTTAATGATATGTAAAACTCATTGCAAGCACAGGAAGAAAGGCTGAGATTCTGAAATAGGAACTGCCGCTTTTACGACACGTTCCGCAGCCCCTATTTATACTCAAAATTGTCAATTCCATGACTCTTCAGAAATCTGGAGGCTTAGAGTTCCCCCCCCAAGACAAAACCTCCAGTTAGCTCCCTCCCCCCCAAGGCATTTTCCCAATTGGCTGTTTGGAAATGAGAGGCGCTTTTTGGCCTCCAAAAGCTTGAGTCACACATCCCGCAGCCCGTCGCAAAGCCCCAGGGCCAGGGTGTCGGTCTCGCGTTTGAGTGACTCAGCGGGCCTCCCACACAATCCATCCAAAGCAGCCACCTTTGTCGCAGGTAGGTCACGCGAGGTTGGGAAAGATTATAGCTCCAGAGCGGTGAACAAACAGGATATGGTCGGCGGAAGCTCGGAGCAATCTTTTCTATGGAGAAATCGGGGATTGAATACCTGCCGGGCTTCTCTACCTGAAATCAAACTCGAAGCTGCAGGAAGTTCTTTTCTTCGCCCGTCGTTACAAGGTAGACATGGCACGTGGCTGGGGAATTTGATCAATGCCAACTACAGAAAACCACAACGCCAGTTGGTGCGTTGCTACCTCAGTCGCAGGGGGGGAATCCCCTTCCAATCATATGTCACCGGCAAACCTTTAAAATCCTATGTCGTTTTATTAACATCAAATAACTGAACAACTGCCAAGCGACGAAAGCAGAATATAAATATTTAAAGTTAGGAAGGCCTTCAAACACATTTCACAGAAATGGATTCCTTTTTTAAAAAAAAAACATAGATAACAGCATTTGAAACTCGACACTGCAATCTCTCACTACGATCTCTCTGTCTCCAGAGGCAAACTCTCCATTTAACAAGGGCAGAAAAAGGACCGGTTTTCCAGTTCATAAGCCGTGCAACCGAAGAAAAGGATGACCCTGAAAAAAAGATACAATTCGGCAGTGACTTTGTCGAAAACAATCCGAAGGGTACATTTGTCTTCAAAAATGAAGGTATTTTTTCCGGAGCTGTTCTTAAAAACTTTGGGCCTATTTCATTTCAATGCCTCATCTGAGAAACCAAACAAATTCAAGAGGTCAAGTTTCCTCCTCCTTCGACAGACCAGAGATACTCCTAAAAGTCAGATTTGATGGGTTCTCCTCATTTTTTTTTTTTCACTTCAGATGTATGGACGCGAAGGAGGTTCTAATCCAACCAGAGAAAGAAATAAAATTCCTAGCAGAAACGTCCGTACTACTTTCAGGGGCCAGAAGGCCCATTGCACCATCATTCCAGAGGCGACGATGAATATAAATTAAACTTCACAGTGTTTTCAACGTTCTTGATGTTCTCTGCAGGTTGGAGAGATGCCGTGCAAAATATTTCAAGCCTCTCGGATTGGAAGAAAAAAACCTCGTAAACAAGGATTATAGTAGATCGCCCAAGTACTCCGTTGTTCTACTTCTCCAAGGAATCAATGACCCGTGTCAAGTCGTATAAAAAGGATTCATTTAATATATATATATTTCTTTTAGTCACATGGATTGTTATCATTTTGCCAGGATATCTGAGGGAGAAGCACTTCCAGAGAATAATCTCCAAGTTTTGTCTAAATTAGGAACACATTTCACAGTTCTGAAGAATAAAAAAATCAGTTCTTTTAAACCTTGAAGGAAATATCTTCTCACCAAACGTGGCTGGTTATAGAATTCTTTCCTCTGCTGTAACTTCTGTCACCTTCTGCATTTCAGTTGAGAAGGGAAGGGGCGAAATAATTTCTGTCCATGCTTCTTGGGCCACTGTCGACACTGCCCCCGTGGTAATGCAAAAAGACAGCAGAATGCCGTTATCTATCTGAAATGGAGAGGGCACTGCTACCTTTCCCAGATAGCCGGACTCCTTGATGTAACTGACCACAAAGCAGTTCGTCCGTGCATAAGTGAACCGTTGCCTTTTCAGATGACGTAGCAAGTCACCAGGGCCAAGTCCTTCGTCTCAGAACCGTAGGCTGTGGAAGAGAAGAGAGAAGGACGGATATTTATTTTATTTATTATTTTAATTTATATACCGCCCTTCTCCCGAAGGACTCGGGGCGGATATTAGCAGAGAAGAAGCAAGCCTGCTTTGCACTCGAAAGCTAGGCGTTTAAATTCTCACCTTTGCAGAAAACATGTATATTTTTTAAAAAAAACAAAATTCAGTCAGTCACAACTGTGTTCAAAACCCTCATCTTGGCCCACCTCCATCAAATGCTCAATTCCAGGCACCAAATGCCTTTCTAAACCCGGAGGGATGCCAGGTTTCCAGCTCCAAAATGCATACTTAACTGTGCTTCCCTGATTTAACCTGTTAAGCCAAATCTCTCTCAAATAAATATACACGGAAAATCTCTTTAGCTCCCAAAGAATTGCTTGCCTAGGGACTGATCAGCATTCCCTGATTAGCCTTTCTTCACCTCCAGGCCCTTTTCATTGTCAAGTTATTTTCCCCATAAAAAACCAACCAACCACCAAATGCAGAAATCAAAACAAAGGATAACAATTACAAGCCGCTAAAATTTCTCTTAATGGGACAAATGGAGGGATTGTTCTGGCACTTAAAAGAGGAGGAGGAGACGGGCAGTTTCTGACTGGGGAGAAGTGGATTTTGTGCCCAGTTGCAAAGTTAAAGACGGTCACTTATGTCTTGATACAAAATGCACTGAATTGTCTAACGGGACTGACATGTTTTCTTAAAACAGTTGCAACTGGCCAAGAGACAGAAGTTGACTCTGGCCTGGGCGAACAAAGAGTTGCTTTCCTTTTGGAAAAGTTTTTTGTGGTGTCCTTGATGCTCTCTGAGTTTGGTGGTTTTCTTGCTGTGCACTGATGATGTTACCTAGTTTGGTTGTGAAATGTCTGAAAGAAAACCACCAAGGAGTCAGAGAGCACCAAGGACTCCTCATTTCAACCCTGAGCTACAAAATACTTTCCTTTATTGGACAAATTTTTGCTATCAAACTGAAAGCAGAAGGGAGCCTCCATTCCTTGCCTTTTCACCACAGTCCTGTTTAGAATGGAATGGAATAGGAATAGAATAACAGAATTGGAAGGGACCTTGGAGGTCGTCTAGTCCAACCCCCTGCTCAGGCAGGAAACTATCATTTCAAATTGTTATTCAATCTTTTCTTTAAAACTTCCAGTATTGGAACACATTCACAACATCTGGAGGTAAGTTGTTCCACCGAGTAATTGTTCTAACTTGTTATTTATCCCTTTATTCCTGACATCAGTCACTGAGGTGGCATGAAATAGCAGCAAAAAGCTTTATGGCTTTTATGCCACATCGGTCCTGCAACTAAGCAACTTTCATATTTGATCACAACAAATTCACTAAAATGCGTCCACCTAATCCATAATTACATGTCATGCCAGCTACCTCTCATTACAGCTGAGACCACCACTCCAGATGATGTTGGGGTTTTTTTGGGAACAGCCCGATTTTCAATAGCTTGCTTAAAAGTCAGGAATGTTTGTTTTGATGTTGTAACTCAGAGGGGTTTTTTTAGGAGAGGCATCCTGCTTAAGAGATGCAGGCCTGCTTCCAAAGCGTGCAGCGCATTGCGAGTTTATGAATCACTCCTGAGGATTAAGAAGCAGGACACGGATCTAAATACCCAGCGCCCTAGAATACTTTAATTAAAACCCAAGCATTACATGTGTTAAAATAAAAGTACATATTTAGAACCAGTGAGTCAAGAATTAAAAAATAGACGGAAAGCTAACTGAATCATCTTGGTCTCCACTGATGGTGCCAAGATGGAGGCTTGATGTATCAGGACCGTTTAGAATAAAATAGAATATTATTCCAAGATGGCGCTGCCGAAGGCTGCCTCGGTGAAATGCTAATTTATAAAATGTGCAACTGAGAGGAAAAAAATGGATGTGTGTGTGTGTGTATCTGAATATTAGAATATTATATATAATATTCTGATTATATATATGTAGGTCTTTGGTTATTCGGGTTTTCTCCCGCGTAAAATTGGAAGTGTCTTGGCGACGTTTCATCATCTTCAGGCTTCAGCTTCGTGCTTCTGGGAGTAATGTGTGATCGCAGCTGTTTCTTCCTTTTAACTGCTAGTGAGGGTTTGGTTCAAACCCCCACTAGCAGTTTGAATCCCCCTGGTTCAAACCCCCACTAGCAGTTAAAAGGAAGAAACAGCTGCGATCACACATTGCTCCCAGAAGCACGAAGCTGAAGCCTGAAGATGACGAATGAGACTGTCGCCAAGACACTTCCAATTTTACGCAGGAGAAAACCCGAATAACCAAAGACCTACATACAAACACCCGCAAAAACCTCAGAAAACAAATATATATATATATATATATAATCAGAAGGGAAGAATAGACAGGACAGATGAAATGACAAGAGTGAGAGAATTGGAATAAACCTGGAGGGGAAAATTTCAATGGGTGTGTCTCTAGTAGGAAGAGAACCATCTCTGCTGCTTCCCTCCCAGCTTTATGGAACATCCTGCCCCAGAAATGAGGAAAGACCCCAGTCGGTCTCTTGCTCTTCCAATAAGGGGTAAAAAATTATGACCTTGAGGGGGGGGGCACAAAGAGGACGAAGCAACTGTGGGGATGACCACTCTGCTTCCCCATAATCCAATATTAAGTGGCTATCTTAGAATTTCTCTCCCCTTCTGATGTCAATCTATCATTTCAATATTTTTATCCCTAATTTTAATGTATTTTATTTATTATATTATATTGTACAGAACCCTTTGGCAGGGATGGGCAGTTTATGAATACTATATACATACACACACACACAGAGACATAAAAGACTAGATAACACTCGCCAACACAAACTAAATTTAAATTTACTGGCCTCCCCTTCTCATTTCAAGCAACTGTGGGCAGCTTACAAACCTCATATTATAATTTACATGCTCAGCCCTGAAACGTTGAGACTGGCAGGATATAAAGTTAATACATCTTAACTGAATTCATGCCCTTGCCACACTGGAGGGTCTTCTTGAGGCATTTCATCCCACCCATTCCAGGGTGGCCACCCAGGATCCCCTCTGCCTTCAACTGTTTTGAATGTGATGAAACCCCCCCCCCCGGACCCCAAGGAGCCTTTTTCCAATCCTGAGCTTCCTTAGGTGTTTTCACGAATGAAGGCAGATCTATGATAACCTTTCAGCATCCAATCTGGGTCGGTCCCTGGGACCAGAGCTTTTCGCCTTCCAAGCTTTCCGAGTTGGGTTGAAGCCCATCCACAGTGAACTTCTCTCCAGCCTCAAGGGGTTTTCTGCAGGGCCCACAACAGCTGAACCTCAGCCCCCAACGCTTTGAAGGCAGGAATCTCCAAAACTTGATAACCTTTTAAAGACCAGTGGACTTCAACTCCCAGAATTCCCCAGCCAGCCATGTAGGGTAACTTTCTTAATAGATGATGGGTATGCAGTAAGCGTAATATATCTTGACTTCAGCAAAGTGAAGAAAAGAGCTGGCTGGGAAATTCTAGGAGTTGAAGTCCATGGGTTTTAAATCAGAGGTCCCCAACCTTGGCAACTCTTAAGACTTGTGGATTACAACTCCCAGAATTCCCCAGCCAGCCAACAACTCAGAAACCTATGGCCCAATCCAGATAGGTTTATTGAAGCTAACCTAAAGGGTTTTATTCACAGTATTCATTGCTTTAGACCAGAGGTCTCCAACTTGGGCTACTTTAAGATTCCCCAGAGCTGATTGTGGAATTCTGGGACTTGAAATCCACAAGCCTTAAATCAGGGGTCTCCAACCTTGGCCACTTTAAGACTTGTGGATTTCAACTCCCAGAATTCCACAATCAGCCATGTAAGGTAACTTTCTTAATAGATGGTGGGTATACAGTAACCGTCATATATCTTGACTTCAGCAAAGTGAAGGGAACAAAAGAGCTGGCTGGGAATTCTGGGAGCTGCACACAACGCCTGGTTTAAGGCATCCAAGAGCCAAATTCAGCAGTGGGCAAGCCACGTCCATAACAAGTGATGGAAACTCGGGGGGGGGGGGAAGAGGAGCTGTTGAGGTTAGGACCCTCCCCCCAAACACGCGTCCTACCCTACCCACCCCACAGCCTGTCAATCTCTGGCGAGTCATTTCCCCCTCCCAATAAAGCAGAGGGCCGCGGTGTGGCTCAGGCTGTACGAAGCCTGTTATTAAACACAGCTGCCTGCAATTACTGCAGGTTCAAGCCCCACCAGGCCCAAGGTTGACTCAGCCTTCCATCCTTTCTAAGGGAGGTAAAATGAGGACCCAGATTGTTGGGGGGCAATAAGTTGACTTTGTATATAAATATACAAATAGGATGAAGACTATTGCTTGACATAGTGTAAGCCGCCCTGAGTCTTCGGAGAAGGGCGGGATATAAATGTAAATAAATAAATAAATAAAAAGAGATGCTGGAGTCTCTCTGGGACTTCAATTCCCGTCATCCCTCGCGGAAAGGACACTCACGGTTGATTGGTTGCCGCCTCCGCCACCTGGAGGCGGAGCCGCCGCGGGCCCGCCCTCTCCCATTCCGCGCATGCGCTTGGCTGCCTCCCTTGAGGAGTTTCTTCAACGTCCGCCAGGGCCGCCATTGCACGTCCTCGCCGCTCTCTTGCTCCTCTTCTTCTTCGAGGTCTTGGTCGTCGTCGCCGGCTAAGCGCTCCACGCGGCCGGTCTGCTCCCGTTCCCGCTCCCGGAGCACGACCCGCTGCCAGAGCTCGGCGTCGATGGGCGGCAGGACCAGGCGGCGCCGCCAGCCGCCGCTGCTCCGCCTCACGCCGGCCGCCAGCGGGTTGCCCCGCTCGCGGAGGGAGGTGACGGCCCGGCAGTAGGGGCACGTGACCTCCTCCCACCAGCCCTCGCGCGCCAGCTGGCAGACGCAGGCGCTGCAGATCACGTGGCGGCAGCGCGAGGGCTTCCAGGAGCCCCGCGCGCCGCCCAGCCGCCGCGGCGCGCGCCCGCAGCGGTCGTAAGGCATGCAGCAGATGCCGCACTCCAGCTCCGACGCCCCTTCGCTCTCCGCCATTCTCCTGCCGACGCTGGCCCGCTGTCTCTACTTATATAGCCGCGTGGGGGGCGGGCCCTTCCGAGCCCCGCCTCCGAACGTTCCATCCAATGAGGAGCGCCCCGCGGAGACCGAGCCGCACCCCCCAGCTCTTCTTTATCCAATCAGGAACGGGGCGCGCGCGCGCGGGGACGAGGGCGCGCCCTCCCCTGCTCGCTCTCTCTTTAGGCGGGAAAAGCGGTTTGCTGCCGTTATGGGCGGTGAAAGCAAAACAAAAAAGGGGGCGGGGCTTGAGCTGAGGTGAATGGAAAATGGCTGAGGTTTGGTCAGGCAGAAGTCGGTCTGATGGAGAAAGCTGGATTTTTGCCTGCTTAGCTTAACTTAGTGCCTCCTGAGCCGTTATTAGGTGGGCCTCTAATTTAACATTGGACACAAAGTGGATAAATAATGCAGGTCGTCCTCCTGCGTATTGTGGGAAGCCTAGGAGAATGAAATATTTTGGGAAATACTATTTTTTTTTAATTAAAAAAAGGCAGGATATTATATTTCCTTAAAGGAGAAATGGAGAAACGTGTTTTTAGAAGCAGGAAGCAGCCCCCCCCCCCACATACAAGTCTTTCTCAATAGCCCACAGCCAGATGCTGGGGAAAGACGAAGCCGACTGTCTAGATGGCTCTATCCATAAGCAAATCAAATTCTGCAGGCAGAAATCCATTCAAGAGCGGATATTTCCTAACGGCTTTGTAGCAAAAGTTTGACGGCTAACAAAAAGCAGAGGGATAGGATTAGAAGCAACTCTTCACCCAAGGCCCAAGAGCTTATTGAAAGAGGAAGCTAGCTGTCTAGATGGCTCTATCCATAAGCAAAGCAAATTCTGCAGGCAGAAATCCATTCAAGAGCGGATATTTCCTAACGGCTTTGTAGCAAAAGTTTGACGGCTAACAAAAAGCAGAGGGATAGGGTTAGAAGCAGCTCCTCACCCAAGATCCAAGAGCTTATTGAAAGAGGAAGCCGACTGCCTAGATGGCTCTATCCATAAGCAAAGCAAATTCTGCAGGCAGAAATCCATTCAAGACTGGATATTTCCCAACGGCTTTGCAGCAAAGTTTGACAGCTAACAAAAAGCAGAGTAATAGGAGCTCCTCACTCAAGATCCAACCAAGGATGAAAGCCATTAGCCACAATAGGAATTACCCAGCATCCTTTCATAACACAAGCCACTTCGTTGCACCACCCCAAGAACAGCTCAAACTTCAAAGCCACAGAAACCTATAAAGATCCATTTATTTAGCTGACCCAGAACCGGCTTTGTTGGTTCTGTTGAATAAACCATCTTTCTACTCGACCTCCATGTTGTTTCCAGTGCCTTTCTCCTTGGCTTGGAACGGAACCAGATGGATTTTCCTTCCAACAGTATATAACCATTCGTTAAAAGCCCTGCAAGAAATTATTTTTATGACCGGCCCTCACACTTATGACCGTCAGAGCGTTTCCCCATGATCATGTGATCAAAATTCAAGCAACTGGCACATATTGATGACAGTTTCAGCATCTTGATTACCATTCACGACCGTCCCAGCCGGTGCCCATCAAGCAACGTCAATGAGGGGGAAGCTGGATTCGCTTAATGACTGCAAGATTCACAAAGTGAATTCACTTAGTGATTTATTTAACAAGTGTGGAAACCCCTCACAAAAAAAGAGGTTATAAAATTGGGCAAAACTCACTTAACAACTGCCTTGAATTCAGCTTTCCTGGCACGCCGAACCAAGTCGGTAGAGAATTTGCTTAATGATGCCGTGATTCACTGAACAACAGCTCGAGTGACTTGCTTAACAAAATTGGCGCAAAAAGGTTGCAAACTTCGCTGCAACTCACTTAACAACGGCCTTGCTTAGCAACGCAGGTTCTGGTCATAAGTCAAGGGCTCCCTATATACTGCACAATATAAATAACCATTTATGGTTATTACACTGAACCATAAACGTAACCAGTTATGTTACATTTGCAGTAACGTAATGCAAAAATCCAAACCGCATTTCTTACTGCAATATGCTGTACCAGGTTCCTTCCGGACTGAGATGACTATACTTCCCAGTATTCCCAGTCAACCCAGGCTGGCGATAATGGGAGATGGTGTTCCCTAGCTACATGTGGCTGCTGCCCTCCCCCCCCCCCACAATGCTCTGTGGCTCTGCTTCTACTTTTTATTTAAAATTAACTTAGACTGGATTTTTCTCCACTCCTGGTGGTTAAATTAACGCAGCCAAGATAAGAATTTTAAATAGTTTCCAATTATTGCAGTTGGGAACAGTCACTGGCTGGAATCTCACTGGTCAAGTATCCTGTAATACACATACACACATATTGTCTTCCTATCATCATCATCATCTTCGTTTAACGACCCCCAAATTCCTTGCAAGGTGGAGTCTGGGCAACTGAATGGAGCTAGCAGAGTGTTTTAATGGCCGGGTTCCCTTCCTGTCGTCAATGCGGAGTTTTGTTCAGACACAGTGTCTTCCTATGTATCTTTTAATTGTCTATCTACAGGTAGTCCTCGACTTATGACTATAATTGAGCCCAAAATGTATATTGCTAAGTGAAACATTTGTTAAGTGAGTTTTGCCCCATTTTATGACTTTCCTTTTAACACGTTTGTTAAGTGAACCACTGCAGTTATTAAATTAGTAACCCGGTTGTTAAACGAATCTGGCTTCCCCATTGACTTTGCTTGTCGGAAGGTCAGAAGGGCATCACATCACCCCAGGACACCACAGCTATTATAAATACATGTCAGTTGCCATCCAAAATCCATTCAATTTTTAAAAATTCATTGAAATAAGTTCTGAACATAATTTGCAATTCTGGCTAATTTTGTAGCCCAGAAGCTCTTACGTTGCTCCAGAAAGTTGCTGCTGCCGACTATACTATTTAAAATGGCAGAAAGTAGGAAATAAAAACATTTAATGCATCGTTTCTCATCCTTGGCCACCTAAAGATGCATGGACTTCAACTCCCAGAATTAACGATGCTGGCTGGGGCATTCTGGAAGTTGAAAGAATAAACTAGACTAGACTAGACTAGACTTGAATTCAGAATTGGAATAGAATAGAATAGAATTCAGCATAGAATAGAATAAAATAGAATTCAGAATTGGAATAGAATTCAGAAATAGAATAGAATTCAGAATTGGAATAGAATAGAATTCAGAATTAGAATAAAATAAAATAGAATTCAGAATTGGAATAGAATTCAGAAGTAGAATAGAATTCAGAATTGGAATAGAATAGAATTCAGAATTAGAATAAAATAAAATAGAATTCAGAACTGGAATAGAATTCAGAAGTAGAATATAATTCAGAAGTAGAATATAATTCAGAAGTAGAATAAAATTCAGAATTGGAATAGAATTTAGAATTGGAATAGAATAGAATTCAGAATTAGAATAGAATAAAATAGAATTCAGAACAGCATAGCATGGCATAGAATAGCATAGAAGAGTTGGAAGGGACCTTGGCTGGAGACCCTATCCATCATGGAAGACAAACACGGATTTAGCAAATAAAAGCAAATTCACTTTGTGCTGGCTCTGCCCAGGAGGAAATTGTGACTCTGGCAAGCTGGGAAAACGTGATTTTTCTGCCCTGCTACTTGACTTCTGCTTTCGAAGGGCAGGAGCCAGGTACCTGGAACAAGGCAGCCGGCCCCATCAGTCAGGTAAACAGGAAGTCATCAAACCGGTTCAGCACAGAAGCTCCTGCCAATTCCATTCCTGGAAGCTGGAATGATCTCTGACAAAGGAGTTAAAACACCCAGCGTATCACGAGGGCTTTTGAAATAGTGGGGAATAGCTGCAAGGTGAGGTCTCTCTCTCTGGGTCAGACATTGGTGTCTGCATGTGTGATGAACAATTGCATATTTTGTTCTGGAGGTGTGGGGGGGGGGGTGTTGTGAAATCTGCAAACGTACCTACTAATAACCCATCTTGTGATATAAAACGGGGTTTCTGAACCTGGGGCATTTTAAGATGGGTGACTTCAACTCCCAGAATTCCCCAGCCAGGATAGTGTCCCCAGCTTAGCTGGCTGGGGAATTCTGGGTATTGAAATCCACCCAGCTTCAAGTGGCCATGGTTGAAAAAATATTGTGCTGGTGTACATCTCTAGATTAGATTTAGATTAGATTAGACTAGATTAATCTAATCAACCCACCTCCTGCCCAAGCAGGAGACCCTACACCATTTCTGACAAATAGATGTCCAATCTGTTCTTAAAAACCTCCGGTGATGAAGCTCCCACAACTTCGGGAGGCAAGCCGTTCCGTTGATTAATTATTCTCGCTGTCAGGAAATTCCTCCTTAATTCTAGGTTGGATCTCCCTTTGTTAAGCTTCCATCCGTTACTTCTTCTCCTGCCCTTGGGTGCTTTGGAGAATCGGGTGAACCCCTCTTCTTTGGGGCAGCCCCTCAAATATTGGAAGATTGCAATCATGTCAACCCTGGTCCTTTTTTTTTTTTGTATTAAACTAGACATGCCCAATTCTTGCAATTGTTCTTTGTATGTTTGAGCCTCCAGTCCCCTAATCATCTCCGTTGTTCTTCTCTGCACTCTTTCTGGAGTCTCCACACCTTTTTCACATCGTGGTGACCATAACTCGACGCGGTATTCCACGTGCGGCCTTACCAAGGCATTATTAATGTGGTCTTAACTAAATTGGTACTTTACGTGTTCTCGATGCCATCCTTCTGTTGATTCACACTTATCTCATATTTAAGTGACTGTTATTAGTTCTCCTACATCCCTTTCACAGTCACTGCTGTTGAGCCAGGTACCACCTGTCCTATACTATACCTGTGCATTTATTTATTTATTCTTTCCTTGCCATCCTCCTCATTCTGGTCTCCTCTCGTTTGCAGGATCAGCCGCTTTAATGGGAAAAGATACCAAATAGGAAGGGGGGGTGGAAAAATGGAGCAAAGGAATGAAAGAAAGGCCAATTTTGCAAGGCGGTTAAGCAGGACCGGGTGTTGCTACCAGCAGGACAAGGTCGGGTGAGTCAACATCTTTCTAAAAAAGAAGAGAAGCTGTACGAAACCTAGATTTGCCAATCAGTACATGGCAGTCCCATGACTATTCAGTTATTAAATGCATATAACATAACATAACATAACATAACATAACATAACATCAGAGTTGGAAGGGACCTTGGAGGCCTTCTAGTCCAACCCCCTGCCCAGGCAGGAAACCCTACACCATCTCAGTCAGATGGTTATCCAACATTTTCTTAAAAATTTCCAGTATTGGAGCATTCACAACTTCTGCAGGAAAGTCGTTCCACTTATTAATTGTTCTAACTATCAGGAAATTTCTCCTTAGTTCTAAGTTGCTTCTCTCCTTGATCAGTTTCCACCCATTGCTTCTTGTTCTACCCTCAGGTGCTTTGGAGAACAGCCCGCCTCCCTCTTCTTTGTGGCAGCCCCTGAGATATTGGAACACAGCTATCATGTCTCCCCTAGTCCTTCTTTTTGTTAAACTAGACATACCCAGTTCCTGCAACCGTTCTTCCTATGTTTTAGCCTCCAGTCCCCTAATCATCTTTGTTGCTCTTCTCTGCACTCTTTCTAGAGGCTCAACATCTTTTTTACATCGTGGCGACCAAAACTGGATGCAATATTCCAAGTGTGGCCTTACCAAGGCATTATAAAGTGGCACTAACACTTCACGTGATCTTGATTCTATCCCCCTGTTTATGCAGCCCAGAACTGTGTTGGCTTTTTTAACAGCTGCTGCACACTGCTGGCTCATATCTAAATGGCATATGTCGATAATTTATATGTCAAATTGCCGACAATGCATTTGAAAGTTTGCCTGCGCTTCTTATAACTAAACCTAGACAACATAGGATAACGTTAATGTCATGAATTCCGCACTGCACATTTTGCCATCACAATCTCAGTTGTTATTCCTGACGGGGGTTTGGTGTGGTGGGGGCACCGAATTTCTGATTGGGGGGTGAATTCTGGGCTAGATAACCCACGTTAAAGTGGTCTTGTTCCCCCGCTGTAGAAGGAGAGCTATGTTAGTCTGCGGTGTGCCACAAATCAAATGCAGATAGTCCTTCACTTACGACCACAATTGAGCCCAGAATTGATATTGCAATGTGGGGATGCTGCAACGGTCATAAGTGTGAAAAATGGTCCTAAGTCACTTTTTTTCAGTGCTGTTGTAACTTTGAACGGTCACTCAGCGAACTGTTGCAAGTCGAGAACTAGCTGTAGCCCCTTTCTGACAACTACTTTTACGAACAGACATAAGCAGCAGCCGTCAAAAACCTCCGGCTTTAAATCAAATTGGGAAAAGATGCTACCAGATTCCTGATGCCTTATTTCTCTGTAAATATCAGAACATCAAAGTTATTCTCTTAGATGAGCATCAATGCTGTGTGTGAGTTCAACAGCTATATATATATATATATATATATATATGTAGGTCTTTGGTTATTCGGATTTTCTCCCACGTAAAATTGGAAGTGTCTTGGCAACGTTTCGACGAAGTCTCATTCGTCATCTTCAGGCTTCAGCTTCGTGCTTCTGGGAGCAATGTGTGATCGCAGCTGTTTCTTCCTTTTTAACTGCTAGTGGGGGTTTGAACTGATTGGGTGGGAGCTTGGCTGTGCTCTGATTGGATGGGGTTTTTTTTGTGCTCTGATTGGCTGGGGGTGTGTCCTGTTTGGGTGGGGGCTTGGTTGTGCTCAGATTAGTCTGAGTTGCAGGGGGATTTGAGCTGGTGAGCTGCATTGCTGTTGTTTGGCTTCGTGTTTGTGCTCGTGCTACATCTTCATAGTGGGTGTCTGTCTGCTGTATGTATGGATTGGAGGGGTTTGAAATGGCTAATGTTGCAGCTGCGGTCTGGCTTCTGGTCCGTGGTCGTGCTTCCTGATCAGTGTGGGTTTGGGTCTGCTTTCTGGGTGCATGTGTGGTGGTGACATCCTGTGTGGACCTCGTGAGTGTGGTTCTGGTGTCATTCCTCGTGTTAGGGACTTGTTTGTCAATAAGGACGGGTTTCCAAATGGCTGGTAGGCGGGAGGCGGGAGGTATCATCTCGTTTGTTCATGCTGTGTGGGCGTTTTTCTATCTCGATGGCTTCTCTGATTTTTCTGTTGTTAAAGTGTTCAGTTTTGGCGATGGTTCTGGTCTTTTTAAAGTCAATATCGTGTCCTGTGGCTTTAAGGTGTTGGACCAGGGAAGAAGTTGGTTCCTCTTTTTTGACTGAGTTCTTGTGTTCTTCAATGCGTGCACTTATTCTTCTGTTGGTTTGTCCGATGTATGTGGTGGGGCAGGCAATGCATGGGATTTCATATACTCCTTGATTTTCTAACTTAATTTTGTCTTTGGGGTTTCTTAGGATGGTGGATATTTTTTTTTGGTTTGTGCAGAATAATTGATGTTGTGTTTGTGGAGGATCTTGCTGATTCTGTCTGTGGTGCCTTTTATATATGGGAGGAGGGCTGTGCCGTTTTCTTGTTCTCTGTCTTGGATTTTAGTGGGGGGTTCTTTTTGGATTAGTTTGGTAATCTTATTTCTCTGGAATCCATTGGCTGTTAGTACATTTGTGAGAGTGTGTAGTTCGGTTTTTAGGTGTTGTTCGTCATATATATATATATACCTTTCCAGCAAAAATCAAGTGGGGAAGCCAGATTCGCTTAATGACTACGTGATTCACTTAACAACGGCGGCAGAGATTGTACAATTGGACCAAACTCTCTTAACAACCGCCTGGCGTGGCAATGGAAATCGTGGCCTCTATAGCCGTCGTTAAGTCAAGGACTAATAACAATCAATATTATGATCATGAAATAATAATTTTTTTTTTAAATCGACATATTTCAGCCCAAGTGCAGAAACGAAGTTAATTTAATGCATCTTCAATATGAAGCTGGCACTGCGAAGGTTCTAGAACAAATACATGCAAACTCTAAGATATGATCACCAGATTAAAACTTCAGAACTGAGCCTGGCTGGCAGCAAGGAAATTGAAGTGGTTTTATTGTCCAGAAGTGGTTTAACCAGTTAAAGAAAGGAAGATCATTCAGCTGCATTAGTCATCAATTATTCAGTCGCACACTCGAGTGAAAACAAGCACACAACACGCGCTGGCTTTGCTTATTTTCTGCTCAGAAGAGTCTGATTAAAAAACAAAATCCTGTCATAAGAGCCGATGATTTTGGCTGTTGTTTGGCCCGCTTCTCTGCCCCATGTTCAATTCCCTTCTCATCTCAGTGAATCGTGTCCTCTTGATTTCTTCCGATAAACTACGCTCGGTGTCTCTTTGTGACTTTTTCTGCTTGGATCTAGCCAACCGTTTTGGGATTGCCAGTTAGGAATAGTGATTCAGTTTGGAATAGTGATTCAGCAGGCTAGAAACTAGGAGATGGGGAGTTCTAGTCCTGCCTTAGGTGTGAAAGCCATGTGGGTGACTTCTGATCAATCATCAGAAGACGGTAAATTCTAGTTCCGCCCTAAGCATGAAAGGCAGTTGGGTGTCTTTGAGCCAATCACCAGGAGATTGTGAGTTCTAGTCCTGCCTTAGGCATGAAAGTCGGCTGGGTGACTTTGGATCAATCATCAGGAGACGGTAAATTCTAGTTCCGCCTTAAGTATGAAAGGCAGTTGGGTATCTGAGCCAATCACCAGGAGATGATAAGTTCTAGTCCTTCCTTAGCATGAAAGTCGGCGGGGTGACTTTGGCCAGTCACCAGGAGATTGTGAGTTCTAGTCCTGCCTTAGGCATGAAAGGCAGCTGGGTGACTTTGGATCCATCATCAGGAGACGGTGAGTTCTAGTCCCCATCTTAGGCATGAAAGTCATCTGGGTGACTATGGCCAATCACCAGGAGACGGTACATTCTAGTTCCGCCTTAGCCATGAAACCATTTGGGTGACTTCAGGTTAATCGCCAGGAAATGGTGAATTCTAGTTCCACACCTTAACCATGAAAGCTGGCTGGGTGACCTTGAGCCAATCTTTCTCTCTCTCTCTCCGGCCAACCTACCTTACAGGGTTGTTGTGGGGAAAATAGAAGAAATATAAGTGGGATAATGATTTATCCTGCCCAGTTGTGTCTAACTCTCTGGGGTGGGTGCTCATCTCCATTTCTTAGCTGAAGGAGCCAGTGTTGTCCCTAACATTTCTGTGTGGCCAGTATGACCATATGCCGAGGCCCACAGAACGCTGTTACCTTCCCACCAAAGTGGTACCTATTTATCTACTCACATTTGCATGCTTTTGAACTGGTAGGTGGGCAGGAGCTGGAGCGAGAAATAGGAGCTCATCCCATTGTCTCGATTTCCAGCTGACAAGCTCAGCGTTTTTAACTACCTGAGGAATCACACCCCTTACAAAGGTGGGATAAAAGGGAGGGAGGGAAGGAGGGAAGGTGGGAGGAAGGAAGGAAGGAAGAAAGGAAGGAAGGAAGGAACAGAAAAGACAAGAGGGAGGAAAGGAAAGGCAGGAAGGAAGGAAGGAGGGGGGGTTTGGTTGTTTGGATTACATGTTCTGCTATCCTGGCTGGCGACCTAGTTCCCATCATCCCCAGCTTATTGGCTGCTGAGCAGGAATGGGATTCACATAATTTACCTACCAGTTCACCACAAACCGAAAATGTGAGCACACGCATGCACCCGGTCTCAAAAACATGCCTAAATAGGACAGCATAGACCGGTGATTTCCGCTACCGGTTCGCCCGAATCGGTTGAAACCGGCTGAATGCCAGCTCTGCTGCCGAGCATCCCCATCCCTCCAACTTTGCAATGTCTTATTCCAACCTTCCCTCGCCTGCTGACCACTTCCCAGGATTAACAGGGCCGTGTGTGTCCCCCTCCCCCCGAGACTTTACCCGGGATATGTCAATCTTTGGGGGGGGGGCAGTTCCTCTCTCTCTCAGCCCAATCCACCTCCCAAGGTTGTTGTGGGGAAAATACAAGGAGGAAGGAGCCTGTGTTTGCCACCTTTTGAGTTATTTATACATTTTTTTTTCTTTAAAAAAATGGCTGAAGGAAACAAGGAAGTTGGAATATAGTTTGCTGGGCTTTAGTCTCTACCAGGCTGTGGTGGCTGCTCCAAACTCTGCTCCCAGTTTCTTTTCCACGGGCCACGAATGTGAGCCACCTTTTCTCTTAAGACTCAGCAGAACCAGAGTGTGGCCATGTCTGGCTCCTGCTTGCAGAGCCAGCCTTCCTCCTCCTCCTCCTCCTCCTCCTCTTCCTCCTCCTCCTCTTTACGCTCCAGGTGAGACAGACACCTGCTCCCACTGCGCCTCGCAGGAATGGCCCCCAAAAACCGAGCCCATCGCAAAACTTCCTCTGCCGAAGGTATCCAATTCATGCCCGACAAGCCTGCGGTTACTTCCTTTTGAATAACGTTAATTGCAGGGTGGGTGGAAAGGAAGTGCCAGCTGTCCTCGGAGGAATACTCGGCACGTGTACCGCCGGCTCTGCTTCTCCAGCCCGGGAGGAAGGTCATCATCACATGAAGATGCTTGTTACGACACGATCCAGAAACGCGTCCGGGAATCTGAACTCCAGAGCTGCGTAACTGAGTCCCCGAAGCAGGTAGCCAAAAATTCAGCTTCCCACACTTTTTTGTTGTTGTTGTTTGTTGTTTCGATTGTTAAGCAAACCTGGCTTTCCTACTGGCCTCGCTGATCAGAACGTCGCCAAAGCGGATTGCGTGGACACTGCGACCGTCGTAAATACGAGTCCACTGCCAAATTTCGACCTGAATTTTGATCACGTGACCACGGAGATGCGACAAAGTTCGTCAGTGCGAAAAATGACGATTTTTCACACTTAACAACCGTTGTCGCATCCCCGTGATCACAGGGTCAAAGTCTGGCCACTAAAAGAATGGTTGTAAGTCAAGGACTGCCAGTATTCATGAGTTTAGTGATGGTGAACGGAGACAGCGTGGGGGGGAAAAGGCAACAATAATTCGGTTCGGTCGGCGTCACCTTGACAGGCTAAATTTGTCCCGATCCTCCCAGCCGCTTTGGCTTCGCTCATTTTTCAGGGTAAACTTGGAGGGCTTCCAAGGAATTTGCCAGCCTCCATTTACCCATCATTTTTATTTTCATTTTTGGCATCCCTTCTTTATGCAGGGCTTGGAAGCTTTCTGCTTTAAGGATCCCGTTGGAAGCTGGTAATTTACACTTTTCTTTACATTACATTACATTACATTACATTACATTACATTACATTACATTACATTTCCTTCCCTTCCCTTCCCTTCCCTTCCCTTCCCTTTCCTTTCCTTTCCTTTCCTTTCCTTTCCTTCCCTTCCCTTCCCTTTCCCTCCCCTCTTTTTTCTTTTCTGATTATTTTTGTCTGCTCAGTTGTGTCCAATACTTAAGAGATTGCCTGAACAAAACAGGTCCTTGCAGTTTGTGGGCAAGGTTTTTTTTTTCCTTCCAAAAGTGACTTGCCATTGCCTCCTTCCGAGGGTTGATAGAAAATGACTGGCTGATGGTGACCCAGCCATCTTCCATGCCTAAATTAGGACTAGAATTCCCAGTCTCTAGATGATTGGCCCAAAGTCACCCAGCCGTCTTCCATGCCTAAGTTAGGACTAGAATTCCCAGTCTCCAGATGATTGGCCCAAAGTCACCCAGCCGTCTTCCATGCCTAAGGCGGGACTAGAACTCCCAGTCTCCTGATGATTGGTCCAAAGTCACCCAGCTGTCTTCCATGCCTAAGTTAGGACTAGAATTCCCAGTCTCCTGGTGATTGGCCCAAAGTCACCCAGCCGTCTTCCATGCCTAAGGCGGGACTAGAACTCCCAGTCTCCTGGTGATTGGTCCAAAGTCACCCAGCTGTCTTCCATGCCTAAGTTAGGACTAGAATTCCCAGTCTCCTGGTGATTGGCCCAAAGTCACCCAGCCGTCTTCCATGCCTAAGGCGGGACGAACTCCCAGTCTCCTGGTGATTGGTCCAAAGTCACCCAGCCTCCTTTCACGCCTAAGATAGGACTAGAACTCCCAGTCTCCTGGTGGTTGGTCCAAAGTCACCCAGCCGTCTTCCATGCCTAAGGCGGGACTAGAACTCTCTGTGTCTTGGTGACTGGTCCAAAGTCACCCAGCCTCCTTTCATGCCCAAAACAGGACTAGAACTCACAGCCTCCCAGTGTTCTAACCTGACATCTTCACCACTACCCCAACCCGCCTCCCTATCATTGTATTCATCCTATGAACTTCAGATCAGCCCCAGACTAAATCAACTTCCCCGCCTCTTCAGGAGGGATGGGAGAACGAGGAAAAACACGCAGGCCAAGCCGCCTTTGGTTTCATCGACTGCTGTTTATTTCAACAGTTCAGATATTCCCCCCCCCCACCCGCCACCCATCCCGACAATCCAGAAGAAGAAGAAGAAGAAGAAAAGAACCTAGAAGTAGCTAGATGGGCCCATTCTATTGATATCAAGCATGTCTTCCGGTCTCTGCGGATGGCGGCAGAGTCAATCCTAACTCAGCCCTGGACTACAGTGTCCATCACCCACCCACCCCCAAGGTTCATCCAGACAGATAGAGTTGGCCAGGTTGCCGAAGCAGCTGGGGCAGGATGGGGGCAGGGGGCTAGAGCTGGAATGAGAAGAAGGCTGTTTGGATTGAGGGAAGAAGAAGAGGAGGAGGAGGAGGAGGAGGAAGGATGGCTGACTTCTCTTTTATCCCCCCCCCCCCAATCCCCTGCATTCATGCTTTTCACTCATTGCAAGCTCGGTTACTTCAAGGCTAACTTTTAACTTTTTGGGAGAGGTCCCCAAAAAGTGGCTTATTTCAAAAGGGGCAACTGGACTATGTTTTTCCACGAAGACGTTTCGCTTCTCACCCGAGAAGCTTCTTCAGTTCTGACTGAATGGTGGACGATGGAAGGATTTATTCTCCTTGCAGCCATCTGGTCCTTGGCCCTCTTACTGAGGGTCGTTGAGGCCACGTGGAGGTTTATCTGCGTCCTTAGGGTCACCTGAACAGTGCAAGTGGGTGCAGGATTTTGGTTTGGCTAGTCTAAGGAAAAGAAGACTTAGGGGCGACGTGACAGCAGCCTTCCAGTAATAGTGGGGCTGCCCCAAAGAAGAGGCGGTCAAGCGGTTCTTCAAAGCACCCGAAGGCAGGATAAGAAACAACGGATGGAAACTAATCCAAGAGAGAAGCAACCTGGAATTAAGGAGAAACTTCCTAACAGGGAGTTAACAATTAACCAGGGGAACTGCTTGCCACCAGAAGTCGTCGGTGCTTCATCGCTGGAGGCTTTTAAGAAGAGACTGGACAGTCAGTTATCTGAAATAGTATCGGTTCTCCTGCTTGAGCTGGGGGCTGGACTAGAAGACCTCCAAGATCCCTTCCAGCTCTATTCTAGTTAACCTTCTTGGAGTTGCTGAAAGGGCGGTGTTGTAAACAGGAGATAGATAGGTGTGTGTGTGTGTTTGTGTGTGTGTGTGGTATCCCTCCCCCCCTCTCTGTTGAAAATGGAAGAGGGCGACCCTGAAGGCTGAGATACTATAAACCTCCAAGCTGCCTCAACAACTCGGGAGTACCAACAACCAGACGACTGCAAGGACTATAAATCCTCCCATCTTCCATCATTCGGTCAGAACTGAAGAAGCTTCTTGGGGGAGAAGCGAAACTTCTTCCCAGTTAAAAACAAAGGAAATCCCAGTTGCCGTTCGAAAAAGCCCTTTTGGGACAACCGTGACCTGGAAGACTGAGAAGCTCCAGAGACAGCTGGGAGAGGTTATTCCCACCCTCCCTCTTCCCTTCTCCTGAGCCCAACAAACCTCTCCAAATCCTTCACTTTCCTCCTCACCGGAGCCCGATTAGTGCTTCCGTTTTTTTAATCGGGCTTCGCTTTGAATTATTTCCCCTGAAAACTGAACCAACATCCCCTTTTATTCCCTTCACACCTCCCCTCTCCCTTCGCTGCCGTGCGCTAAATAAATCGAAAAATTCCCTTCTCTTCAAACAGTAAAAAAAAGTGCATTGTTACTGGGCTTTCAGTAGGTACAAATCTTTTTTTTTAAAGTTTAAACTCTTTTTTTTTTTTTTTTTGGTAAAAACACACGTTTTCCCCCTCCCAAAAAAAAAACACCAAAGCCAGCCACATTTCTCAGGTTAAGGGTCTGTCTATGTTTTATAAGTAGAAATGCTACTGGTGCTGGTCTTTCTTCTTTTTTCCTTTCCCCCCTTCCAGTTTTATTAGCGACCTCCTAAAACGGTATCTAGCTATCAAAAAGTTGAACCCTCCAGAAAACGGGGAACGGTCTTGCTAAGGGCGGCCAGCCACCACAATCTGATTGGGAGGTGGGGGGGGCGTGAGAAAGAGGAGCAGAAGGTAGCTTGGGAAGCAGGTGTGATGAGACTCACCTGGGAAACGGTTGGGCTTTGCATGCAAATTAGCCCGCAGATTTCTGAGACTTTAAGAAGGAAGGTTTTTCTCTGCAAAGGTGTTGACCCTTATATATTAGGAAAAGGATTTTTCCAACCACGTCACTTTAAGGACACGTGGACTTCAACTCCCAGAATCCCCCAGCCAGCTATTCAAAGTGACATGGTTGGGGAAAATAAATAAATCTGCTTTTTTAAAAAAAATTCTGCTGCAATATGGCTGTTCCAGAGTCACACACCGGATAGAAAACCAACCCAAATGCAAGAATCCACATGAAAGGATAGCCATGCTTTTGTCCTTGTTCAAAACGGGGAAACCCTGCGGTCATTGCCATTTCCAAAACGATTAAAAGGGGAGCCTCTGGTTTGCATGCAAAAAGGTGAGGAGGGTGGGTGGGGGGTGCATGTTTTTTTTTCTATTCTGACCAGCAGATTCCCAACCCCTTTAACTGCCCTCCGCAGAGACCCAGGGAAGAGGCTACTCTAGAATAAATTTCACAGCCAGCGCAAGGCGTTCGGACCCAAAGCAATGAGAAGTGCAAAAAAATGGGGAGGGAGGGGGTCCCCGAGCGAAGCAGTGGGGTACGGTGGGGAACGCAGTAGCTGTCCTTTCCTTTCCCGCGCCCCCCCCCCCGCCATGTGACCCTTGACCCTGAGGGGCACTTTTGTTATTGCTTTTAAAAAAGATGGCTCATTCCTTAAGAATAGACTGGAGGCGGTTGGAAAAAGGAGAGGAAGAAAGGGAGGGAAGAGAAAGAGATGAGAGAGGAAGGAAGGAAGGAAGGAAGGAAGGAAGGAAGGAAGGAAGGAAGGAAGGAAGGAAGGAAGGAAGGAAGGAAGGAAGGGAAAAAGAGAGGGAGGGAGGAAGGGAAAGTAGAGAAAAAGGCAGGCAGGCAGGCAGGACAGAAGGAAGGAAAAAAGAGGGAGGGAGGAAGGGAAGGTAGAGAAAAAGGAAGGAAAGGAAGGAAGGAAGGAAGGAAGAGGAAAGGATAAGAGGAAGGAAGGGGCAGGAAATGCAAATAAAGGAAAATATTTGTAGCTCCGAGTTGAAATGAGAAATCCTTGGGTACTCTCTGAGCTTGGTTGTTTTCTTGTACACATTTCATGATCAAACTAGGTACCATCATCAGTGCTAGTCCTGATAAAATTGAAGATGTTACCTAGTTTGGGTCATGAAACATCTGCAAGAAAACAACCAAGCACCAAGAACCACCGAGGACAGGAAATAGGGAAGGAAGGAAGGAAGGAAGAAGGGAAGGAAAAGCGAGAGCGGGAGAGGAACAGAAAGGACAAGAGGAGTTAAAAGAAATAGGATGGAAGGAAAGGGAGGGAGAAAGGAATTAGTAAGGGAGGGAGGGAAAGAAATAGGAAGGAAGGAAAGGAATGAATGAATGAATGAATGAATGAATGAATGAATGAATGAAGAAGGGAATAAAGAAGGGAAGGAAGGAAGGAAGGAAGGAAAAGAGAGAGGGAGAGAGGAACAGAAAGGACAAGGGGTTAAAAGAAATAGGATGGAGGGAAAGGGAGGGAGGGAAAGAAATAGGAAGGAAGGAATGAGTAAGGGAATGAGGGAGGGAAGGAAGGAAGGAAGGAAAGAAGGAAAGGAGGAAGGAAGGAAAGAAGGAAAGGAGGAAGGAAGGAAGGAAGACTGAGGAACTGAGAACCAGAACTTGTTTTCCAACCCTTAGGAGTCCTCCTGACCCATAGGGGCCCTTGGGGGACATGCGTCCCAGGAGGAAGGGAGAAATTCTCGTCCCTCTCAACCAATCCCTGCCACAGGGGAGCAAATTTTCCTTTCCTGCCGATGCCGATGCCCGCAGAGGGAATCCCAATCCCTACGTCACCAACCAGCTCGAGAGCGGCAGTTTTCCAAACCTCAACTCCCAGAAACCGAAGACGGTGACGTCCTTCAAGTCCTGACAACCGCATGCACAGAATTGTCCCTTGACTTGTCCCTTCTTTTATCGAGTCCCCCTGCCTTGCGATACCTGGTGGTCTCCCATCCCCAAACCTTTCTCAAGCTGGACCTTTGGCTTCTGAGATCGGCCGCAAGCCAGCAGTCCAGGCAGGGCAGTCCGACCTCGCCCAGTTGCTTCTCGAGAAATTGTGGGGGAAAGGGAGATCATCCATCACCCCGCAGTGATGGGATCCTCCCGGCTTAACAACCGGTTCGGTGATTGCGCACTTCGCGCATGTGCATTTGGAACAAATCTTCACTTCCGGGTTTCTTCGGAGGAGTAACCCAGCTGATTCACGCGGCAATTGGCTCTGCCGCGTGAATCAGCTGAGAAGATAAAGGTAGGGAAATAGCGGTTCGCCCAAACCGGTACGAACCGGTTGAAGCTCACCACCGTTCCCCCCCTCCCACTTTTTAATGCACCTCTTATCATGTACACGCCAGGCTTGGATGACAAGATCACAGCCAGCCTCTTGACCTGGCAGGGGGGGGGGGGGTCACAGTTAGTTTTGCTCCCCCCCCTTTTTTGGGGGTGGGTGGGTAGGAAACAATTAAGAACGGAAAGGAGAAATCCCGAAGCTCTGCGGGACAAATTATTTTTGCGAGCGACGGAAAGAAGAACCAGGAAGACTATTTAAAAAAAACCAAAAAAAAACTGATCGGAAAAAAGGCAAACTCAGAAAAAAAAATTATTAAATTGGGAGTTTAAGGGGAGGAGTGGGGGGGGGGTTTTTCTGTTTTTCTGCCACAGTCTGTGGGATTTTCATCCTGATTTAATAATAATAATAACAGAGTTGGAAGGGACCTTGGAGGCCTTCTAGTCCAACCCCCTGCCCAGGCAGGAAACCCTACACCAGACAAATGGCTATCCAACATTTTCTTAAAAATTCCCAGTGTTGGAGCATTCACAACTTCTGCAGGCAAGTCGTTCCACTTATTAATTGTTCTAACTGTCAGGAAATTTCTCCTTAGTTCTAAGTTGCTTCTCTCCTTGATTAGTTTCCACCCATTGCTTCTTGTTCTACCCTCAGGTGCTTTGGAGAATAGCTTGACTCCCTCTTCTTTGGGGCAGCTCCTGAGAGATTGGAATGCTGCTAGGCCCACCTAACCCTCGGGCAATGCCGCTGGTCTTCATCCCGGACTTGTATTGCAAATGGTGACCGTTTTGCGGTGCCTCGAGCTGGCGCCTTTCAGACATGCGTTGGGACTACGACCTCCGGGATGCCCCCCATTCGCCCGGCATATCCAGAAAGGAGACCCCCAATTGGGAGAAAGCAGATTGCCACGTGCCACAAATCGCCAAGGGAGGAGGAAAACCAAGCCACGGGAAAGAGAGAAATGGGGCGTAGGGGGGGGTCCCACGCGAGGGACAGCGGGTTGCAGGTCAATCGAGGTTATCTTACACCCCAGACGGATCGAGGTTCTCTTAGACCGAGATTGTGCTTATTTCTCTAGCTTGTTCCCCCACTTCCCCACCCCTTCCGACAACCCCTCCGTACGGAAAGGGGTTGCAGCAGCCAGGGCACTGGCCCAGCCAGGCCAAGGCGGCGGCGGGGTGAATGGGTGTCAGGCCGCCAAAGCGCGATTGCTCATGCCGTAGATTTGAACTCGAGACTAAGCAGCCTTCCCGGAGGGCCAGGATGAAACGTTGCGCTTCACCTGTCTTGGAAGAATACGGATATTTGGTTCATGCGCAAAGCGGCTCCTCTTGGCTCACCCCCGCCCTTGTCAAAGGCAGCAGCTGGTGGGTGGCGGGCGGGCGGGGGAGGACAGGACGGATGGACACGGGACACGGACGCGGGGGTCCACGGAGGAGCAGGAGGGAGGCAAGTCTGGTGGGGGCCACGCCGGCCCTACTACGCCCGGGACTCCTTCTTGGCGTTGGGTTTGTTCCCCAGGACCGCGTCGATTTCCTGGATGACTTGAGGGGTCAGCTGGGTGAGGACCTGTTGGAGGAGAAAGAAGGGGGGGGGGTCAGCATGAAAAAAATGGCGCGTGACCCCCCCCCCCCAAGCGTTACATCTATATAGCCTCCGCTTTTACGGGGTTAAACGCAGCCCCTCCCTCTCCCACTGAGTGATTGATCGCCAGATCCCTGGCCGCCTCCTCTTCCCCTTCCCATCTCCACAAACCCCACTCCTTCCTAGCGCTGATAGTGTTACCTAGCTGGGTCATGAAACGTCTGCAAGAAAACTACCAAGCTCAGAGAGCACCCAGGACCCCACAGTCCTTCTCCTCCTCCTCACCTGAATGGATCCCAGGTTCTCGATGAGCTGCTCGGCGCTAGAGACCCCCAGAAGCACGGAACTGACCCCTTCTGAGCGAAGACACCAGGCTGTTGGGAAAAGAGGATTCCCACGAAATAGGTCAGAAAAGGAACGAGTTTAGCATCTTCTCCCCACCTTTCTAAAATTGGTGCCTGTGTTAGGTGTGAGTGTGATCATCTCTGGAGCGTTCAGAGCCCGTTTTCTGCAGGTCCCTCCTTGCTGTGAATCTGCTCCAGAGGCTGCGCTGGTTTCTCCACCCAAAAAAGGCTCACAGCTAAAGCATCAGAAACCCCCCAAAAAATACATATTTCTGATATAATTACATCTGTTCACACTTTCCCTCATCTCGGATGCTCTTTGGAATCACCATTCTTAACCGATTTTCCACTTCCCCAGTCGCTTCTCCTGGTGGCCTCCCATCCAAATGCCCAAGTCCCACCTCGCTTAACAGAATATCACGAGTTCGAAAGGGCCTCGGAGGTCTTCCAATCCAACCCGCTGCGCAAGCAGGAGGCCACCTTGCACCATTTTGGACAAATGGCTGTCCAATCCCTTCTTCAAAATCTCCAGCGATGGAGCACCCACAACTTCCGGAGGCAGGCAGGCAGTTCCACGGGTTAATTGTTCTCTTCATTGTCGGGAAATTTCTCCTTAGCTTGTCAAGAACAGCCCAAATCAATAAGGAACCACATGGACATGAGGCTTGCTAGGTACGAGCATGGAAGTGACTCGCTACTGCCAATTTTGGGATCTCCCCCCCCCCCAGGTGGGTTTCATATATTGTTACCCACTGGTTTGCCGTGGGCGGGCACACACGTTCGCTTCACATACACATGCACCTTCCGCGCATGTGCCCATCCTCGAAAACGTGGCTAAATAGGATGGCATAGCGCCGGGGTGAGTGGAGGGCGCTACCGGTTCGCCTGAACCGGTATGAACCAGCTGAATGTCACCTATGATTTCCCCCCCCCACACACACACACACATTTTCTGGTCCCCCTTCCCAATAACCCACCAGCTGCCACCAACCCAGCAATTTAGAAAGACCAGCCCAACTTCCATCTGAGAAGCTGTTGATGTCTTCTCTCCTTGAACTTGGAACGATCTGTCTCCCTTTCGCTCGCTTCGGTTTATCATTATTTCTGTAGTTGTGACTATTCTACACCAGCGCTGCGCAAACACCTTCAGTTTCAAGGGGGGGAAAAAATCTTCAGGGCACGCCGAGCCCTAATAATAATAATAATAACAACAACAACAACAACAACAGAGTTGGAAGGGACCTTGGAGGCCTTCTAGTCCAACCCCCTGCCCAGGCAGGAAACCCTACACCATTTCAGACAAATGGCTATCCAACATTTTCTTAAAAACTTCCAGTGTTGGAGCATTCACAACTTCTGCAGGCAAGTTGTTCTACTGATTCATTGTTCCAACTGTCAGGAAATTTCTCCTTAGTTCTAAGTTGCTTCTTTCCTCGATTAGTTTCCACCCATTGCTTCTTGTCCTGCCTTCAGGTGCTTTGGAGAATAGTTTGACTCCCTCTTCTTTGGGGCAACCCCTGAGATATTGGAACACAGCTATCGTGTCTCCCCTAGTCCTTCTTTTCATTAAACTAGACATACCCAGTTCCTGCAACCGTTCTTCATATGTTTTAGCCTCCAGTCCCCTAATCATCTTTGTTGCTCTTCTCTGCACTCTTTCTAGAGTCTCAACATCTTTTTTTACATCGTGGCGACCAAAACTGGATGCAATATTCCAAGTGTGGCCTTACCAAGGCATTATAAAGTGGTATTAACACTTCACGTGACCTTGATTCTATCCCTCTGTTTATGCAGCCCAGAACTGTGTTGGCTTTTTTGGCAGTTGCTGCACAGTGCTGGCTCATATCTAAATGGTTGTCCACTAGGACTCCAAGATCCCTCTCACAGTTACTACTAAATGCACCCCCTAAATGCACTCCCTGGCACAATCCCCCCAAAAAGAGACCTGTGGTTTTAAGGAGCTGCTAATTCACCTCTGGGACAGTGTTTTTCATTCTGCTGTCCCCCGCAAAAAAATATGTCTAGAGTGACAGAATAGCAGAATAACGGGAGGGACCTTGGAGGCCTTCTAATCCAACCCCCTGCACAAGCAGAAGATCCTCTACCGCTTCAGACAAACGGCCGTCCAGTCGTTTCTTAAACCGACACCCGCTGAGAAACACAATGATAAATATGGCCGCGCCAGAGAACCCACGGGCAGCCTGCAGTTCTGCACCCCTTCGAATCAAGTTTTGAAAGACGTAACACGTTGCTTGGAGAACGTTTCACCTGGGCCAGGGGTCGGCAACCTTAAACACTCAGAGAGCCACAAAGGCCCTAACCGGAAGCGCCCCCCGTTCGATTCTGGAGCCAACCGGAAGTCCGGTTCCCCCCACCATAGTGTCCCCTCCTAGCGCAGCGTCCTTTTTCCTCTACCTCTCCTAACCGAAAGCCCTATCAATTGTGGACCCGACTAGCGACAGGGAGCCGCAGCAGAGGGATGAATGAGCCACATGCGGCTCCAGAGCCGCAGGTTGCTGACCCCTGACCTAGGGGCAGTGTGGCTACCCTGAAAAAGCTGGGTCTGGGCCCCGTTCCCCATAGGTGGGAGGTAGTGCCACAAATCAATCTAACCTTTGCTATTTGCTCCGGTTACTCGTGCTATTTTGCTCCGGTTAGGAATGATTTATTAGGTCTTAATTCTGTAGCCCTCGCTTGTTAGGAATTGTACCGTTTGCTATCTGGTTTCTCGCTTCTGTAAAAGCTAGGCACATCCTTGGCGATAGAGCAAAACCGTTACCCAGGAATATCCTGCTCCATAGATAAACGGGGCCAGAGATAGGGGAAAACGAACACGCAAGGCTACAAGGAATGTTCTGTAAGAGAACAAAAGAGCATGGACAGAGCGTGGACAAAGAACCCTCCATGGATAATGTGGGGGGATGGATGACAACATGGCCAAGACATTGCCCACGTTGGGTAACAAATATGCACCAAGACAAATTCCTTGTGTGTCCAATCACACTTGGCCAATAAAATTCTATTCTATTCTATTCTATTCTATTCTATTCTATTCTATTCTATTCTATTCTATTCTATTCTATTCTAAATTTTTGTCTCTGATTGGTTAAATTGGGGCTAACTCGCTTAGGTGCGGCTTCTTTCCTTGCATTCTTTTTGTCGTCTATAGGCATATGGACCAAGTTCACCCAGCTCTTCTTTGTACGAATGAAAGCTGTTACTTTTTCATGCCTCTTCATGAGTCTCACTATCTTTGGCACCTCGGTGACTCAGGTGAACTCTGGGACTTTACAGATACAAAAAGACACGCGCGCAGAGACCCGCCCTCCGGCGTCCTCACCAATGGCCAGCTGCGCCACGGTGCAGCCCAGGCGTTCGGCGATGGGCTGAAGCGTTTTCACCTTGCTCTGTTGCTTCTTCCCGTCTTCGCTCTGCAGCTTCTCCTTCAGCCACTGGTAGCCCTGAAAGAGGAGGAGGGGGCCAAGACCATCACCGGAATAGCAGGGCGTAACCCTCAGCCCAGCCACCAAGCATCTGTTTGGAGTAAAACCACCCCACCTTCCGGCCGGGGGGATTCAAAAGGATCTCCTACGTTGATTGATGAGTAAGATGTGAGACTTGGAGATACGACGAAGGCTCTCGTATCTCCAAGACAGAATTTGGGGTGTGGAGGAAGGAGGGCTTAAGAGGGGATTTCACTAGGTAGCACTTACTACCGGCAAGAGTAGCCAAAATGTTTAAAAAAATGCCCGCTCAGTGTTGGAAATATGATCAAATTCCAGGCACATACCACCACATGTGGAGGACGTGTCCAAAACCAAAAAGAGTGCTTAAAAAGAGTTGGAAGTCAATGGTTGTTTTTTTTTCTTTCCCTCCTTGTCACTCATGTTTTCTTGTCCTCTCTCTATTTCCTTCCCCTCATTTCCTGTGTTTTATTTTCCTTTGCATTTTATACTTCCGACGGAAACAAGAAACGTCACCGGAGGAAGATGGGGAAGAGACCTGGCCCACAGAATCACCAAAAGGCGGACACGACTGAATGGATATCACTCCATCATCTTCACCGTCGAAGGCAGAAGGACCCAACCTCAGCAAATTCCAGAGGTGGTTATGGACCCCCCCACCCCAGGATTCTCAGCTTTTGGCCACGCTAACCAGAAGACTCTGGGAGACCTCCCCACCTACAGTAGAAGACCCACCTTCAATCCCCCAAAATTCTTGGCGAGGAGATTCTGAGCTTTCAAGGAGGACTTGAGAAACCCAACTGGAAGAGATTGTGTCTGTATTTTGGCGGTCAAGAATGGTCAGGATCCTACCTTCATGGCTGCCCGGCAGTTTTCCGGCACGCGATCCTCATATTTTCCTGTGATGAGTCCACACGCCAATGGAGACCAAGTTATGGCTCCTACACCTGAAGAAGGTAAATGGGGCAGGTGGGGTCAGGACGGAGAACAAATCTCTTGCTGAATCTTCAGGTATCACTCACAGCCTTCCTTCAAGCTTACTGTGACCCTACAGCAAGGGGACTCCAGATCCTTCCAGCATCAGCCAGTTGCTTGAAGGTGCTTAGCCCATTAAACTTGGGTTTAAAATAAGCCACCTTCCTCACTTCTGCAATGCGCTGTGTTTAGGGATCATGGTTTGTCTCTTAGGGTAGGAAAACGCATGAAAACACAACTGAACTCCTCATGTAGGTCAACGTTTCCCAACTCATCTTTCAAGATGGTTGCACTTCAACTCCCAGAATTCCCCAATCAACATGGAGGTCAGTAACTTCGGCAACTTTTAAGGTGGGCTGGGATTCAATTCCCAGAATTCCCCAGCCAGCTCTTTGTTTCACTTTGCTGAATGAAGTCAAGATATATTACGTTTACTGCATATCCACCATCTATGAAGAAAGCTACCCTACGTGGCTGGCTGGGGGAATTCTGGGAGTTGGAGTCCACAAGTCTTAAAGTGGCCAAGGTTGGAGACCCCTGATTTAAGACATGTGGACTTCAACTCCCAGAATTTCCCCGCCAGCCCTTCCCACTTTGTTGAAGTCAAGATATATTACGTTTACTGCATACCCACCATCTATGAAGAAAGTTACCCTACGGGGAATTCTGGGAGTTGGAGTCCACAAGTCTTCAAGTGGCCCATGAACCACTGATCTAGGTCAAAGCAGGGTTGCAATGAATAGATGGGAGAGGAGGACAAGGAAGGACCTTCTCATGCAGGAGGGCAAAATAGGGGCGGGGGAAGGGCTCTCTCCCTGAGACCCACTCCTCCCCTCCTCCTCCTCCTCCTCCTCCTCCTCCTCCTCCTCCTCCTCCTCCTCCTCCTCCTCCCCAGGCCCTTCTTCCTCCTTCCTTCGTACCTATCTTGTGGTACAATTCTGGAAGCTGCGTTTCCACCTTTTCTCTCTGGAACATATGATATTCCGCCTGTTCGCACACGGGAGGGATGAGGTTGAACTGCCGGGCTACCGAGTAGGCTTCCTAGGTTGCGGAGGAGAAGAAAGAGGGGAAAGGAAGAAGAGATCGGAGAAATAAAAAGAGAGGAACCAACCTCTCTACTGTGGCTCCCCCACCACCACCAAAAAAACCCCCCATCAGAATTTACCATAATCTCCATGGCGCTCCATCGAGAAGTGCCCCAGTACATGGCCATGCCTTGGTTGATCACGTAAGTCATGGCTCGGACGATCTCTGGCGGGAAGAACGGAAATGCAAAGAGTACTAAAGCACTAGTAAAGCACTACTAAAGCAAAGAGTACTTCAGCACGAAAGTATCTTTCCCCTCGCAGATCGATAGATGGGGAGTGTTTCGTATTCAGAAAAACAGGTCAGGCTGGAGGAAAAAAGGGAACGAAGGCAAGTACTGTAGCTTGATGCAGAAGTTCATCTGAACAGAGTTGGAAGGGACCTTGGAGGTCCTCTAGTCCAACCCCCTGCTCAAGCAGGAAACCCTAGATCCGTGATGGGGAATCTACGGCTCGCAGTTCCGGAAGTGGCATGTGCCCGCTCCCGTTTCGGCCCTCGGTGCCCAAAAGTTTCCCCAACACTGCCCTAGATCATTCCAGACAAGCGGTTGTCCAGTCTTTTCTTGAAAGCCTCCAATGATGGAACATCCACAACTTCTGGAGGCAGGCAGTTCCGCCGGCTAATTGTTCTCTCCGTCCGGAAATGTTCGTTTCTAGGTTGGTTTCCCTCCGTCGTTTCTTGTCTTGCTTTCTGGTGCTTTGGAAAAAATCCGTTGAATATTGTTTAGAGCAGGAATCTCCAACCTTGGCCACTTTAAGCCTGGAGGACTTCAACTCCCAGAATTCCCCAGCCAGCTTTGCTTTGCTGGCTGGGGAATTCTGGGAGCTGAAGTCCTCCAGGATTAAAGTGGCCAAGGTTGGAGACCTCTGGTTTAGAAGGTCTATCTTGTTCTGCTTCAGCTCCAGAAATTGGCGGGAATTACATCCTGACACGCAGAGAGGAGTTTTAAGAGCTTTTCCCAAAAGAGCCACTTCGAGATGAGTGGACTCCAATTCCCAGGAGTCCCGCTGATGCCGAGCCTCTTGGGAGTTGTAGTTCCCACCCCACCCCACCCCATCCAGAAGTTGGAAAAGACAAATGTTTTTTTTTCACTTGTTGGTCACTTGTTGGACTTCAACTCCCAGGAACCTTCAAGTGGACCCCGATTTTAAGCGACTGCTTCGAAATGGACAGCCTGACTGTTAACATTCAGAAGGGAGGGGGGATCGAAAACTCAAGACAGCAATCACAAATCCATCTTTACGTTTCCGAGCAACTTTTGTGGGGCATCTCTACTTTTAGCAAACTCTAGGAAATCGGCAAAACCTTTGTGCCAAGTTCTCTGTAGACCAAAGTTAGAAAGTCCCCGCTGACAACGTATTTATCTGCGCCAACTCAGTAAGCTCAAACTGCCCAAGGAGCTGCTGATCCAATTCTACAGAGGAATTATTGAGTCTGTCATCTGCACCTCTATAACTGTCTGGTTCGGTTCTGCAACCCAACAAGAAAAACACAGACTTCAGAGGATAACTAGAACAGCAGAAAAAATAATTGCTACCAACCTGCCTTCCATTGAGGACCTGTATACTGCACGAATCAAGAAGAGGGCCGTGAAAATATTTGCAGATCCCTCGCATCCTGGACATAAACTGTTTCAACTCCTACCCTCAAAACGACGCTATAGAGCACTGCACACCAGAACAACTAGACACAAGAACAGTTTTTTCCCGAAGGCCATCACTCTGCTAAACAAATAATTCCCTCAACACAGTCAGACTATTTACTGAATCTGCACTACTATTAATCGTTTCATAGTTCCCATCACCAATCTCTTTCCACTTATGACTGTATGACTATAACTTGTTGCTGGCAATCCTTATGATTTATATTGATATATTGATCATCAATTGTGTTGTAAATGTTGTACCTTGATGAACGTATCTTTTCTTTTATGTACACTGAGAGCATATGCACCAAGACAAATTCCTTGTGTGTCCAATCACACTTGGCCAATAAAATTCTATTCTATTCTATTCTATTTATGCATCAACAGGACTTGTTTTGGTGAATGAACCCAAACGTTGGGGTTGATTCAACAAACCACAGTTTGGACAAAAAAAACAACACCACACACACACACACCTGAGTTTAATGCATGAATGCATGAGTCCATTGCCACCTTATATTTTCAATTTAGCACCACCTAATGAAAAACAGGGTGGAGGTGTTGTTGCTGTTTTTTTTAAATCACTTTTCATAAAGAAAATAATCACCACCTCTTTTTAATCCTTTTTTTTCCCTTAGGGAAAAATCAAGAAAGTGGAAGAGGAAGTGTGAAATGCATTTCAAAGAAATCTTCACAAAGAACATTGCAAAATGTGGGTGAGTCCACTTAAAAAAACAACCCAAGCAATAAAAGTTTGCATTTAACCTCTGGTCAGAAACACACCCTATAAAGCTGCCAATTCTTTCAACTCCTCATCCTAATCACCACAGCTTGATTTTAATCCTAAAAACACAACAGGGTATTTTACTTATGTTTCACTTATTACAGATAGTCCTCGATTTACGATCACAGTGGAACCCAATATTTTTGTCGCTAAGTGAAACACCTCTTAAGTGAATTTGGCGACAGTTTTTTTTCCCACAGTCGTTAATCACTATAAGTTAGTCACACGCTGGTTAGGTGAATTTGTTTTCCCTATTGGTGTTGCTTGTTAGAAGGTCGCGAAAGGGAATCGCGTGACCCCAGAACCGTCATAAATACGAATCAGATACCAAGCGTATGAATTTTGATCGCATCATGGGGATGCTGGAAAGCTCGTAACCGTGAAAAAGGCTCATGAGTCACCGTTTTCAGTGCTGTCGTAACTTGGAACGGTCACTAAGCGAACAGGTTTAAGTGAAGGAGTAACGGTACTTATTTCACCACAAGGTACTTTCCAGACAGAACGACGTTTTTTTGCGATCGGGATTTCTGGATTATTGAAATAGTGGCTGAAACGATAAAAAGCAGCTAAGCCGAAGTCTCTGGTTGTCGTTTGGCGACACAAGCCACACACAACTTCAGACGGGGGGAGGGAGCACAAAGCTTGCAACTACACACTACGCACGTCTGCTTCCTACATAGAAGGGTAAGGGAGGTTTGTCAACCTTGGCCCCTTTAAGACGGGTGGACTTCTATCTCCAGAAGTCCCCAGCCAGCCACGTAGTGTAACTTTCTTCATAGACGGTGGGTATGCACTAAACGTAATATATCTTGACTTCAGCAAAGTGAGAAAAAAAAGAGCTAGCTAGGGAATTCTGGGAGTTGAAATCCACGAGTCTTAAATCAGAGGTCACCAACCTTGGCCACTTTAAGACCGGTGGGCTCCAACTCCCAGAATTCCCCAGCCAGCCACGTAGTATAACTTTCTTCATAGACGGTGGGTATGCAGTAAGCGTAATATATCTTGACTTCAGCAAAATGAAGAAAAGAGCCGGCTGGGGGAATTCTGGGAGTTGAAAGTCCACAAATCTTAAATCAGAGGTCTCCAACCTTGGCCACTTTAAGTCCCGTGGACTTCAGCTCCCAGAATTCCCCAGCCAGCTTTATTTCCCCCACTCTACAGAAGTCAAGCTATATTACGCATACCCACCATCTGTTAAGAAAGTTAACCCTACAGGCCTGGCTGGGGGAATTCTGGGAGTTGAAGTCCACCCGTCTTAAAGTAGCCAAGGTTAGGAACCTCTGATTTAAGACTTGTGGACTTCAACTCCCAGAATTCCCCAGCCAGCTCTTTTCTTCACTTTGCTGAAGTCAAGATATATTACACTTACTGCATACCCACCATCTATTAAGAAAGTTACCCTACGTGGCTGGCTGGGGAATTCTGGGAGTTGAAGTCCACAAGTCTTTAAAGTTACCAAGGTTGGAGACTCCTGATTTAAGACTTGTGGACTTCAACTCCCAGAATTCCCCAGCCAGCTCTTTGTTTCACTTTGCTGAAGTCAAGATATATTATGCTTACTGCATACCCACCGTCTATGAAGAAAGTTACCCTAAATGGCTGATTGTGGAATTCTGGGAGTTGAAGTCCAACCGTCTTAAAGGGGCCAAGATTGGGAAACAGTGAATTAAGGGGTTAGAAACTACGGCTGGCTACAGCTAGGAGGCTATTATGGACAGTAAAGAGAAGTCCTGGGTTCAAGAGAAGAGGAAAAGGCAGGACAGACCTCTCAAGCCGGATCCCAGATTCTACTACAGGCAACCCTCGACTTACAACAATTTATTTAATGACCATTCGAAGTTACAACGGCCCTGGAAAACGTGCCATATGACCGTTTTTCACACTTACGACCACTCCATCCCCACGGACATGTGCTTGACACTCGGTTCACATTTGATGACGGTTTCCGTATCCCGGGGGGTCACGCGATCCCCTTTTGTGACCTTCTGACCAGCAAAGTCAAGGGGAAGGCCGAGTCACTCTAACAACCGGGTTACTCACTGAACAACTGAAGAGATTCACTTAACAAACGTGGCAAAAAAGGTCATAAAAGGGGGCAGAACTCAACGGATTTCTCACTTAGCAGCGTAAATTTTGGGCTCAAAGGTGGTCGTACATCGAGGGCTATCTGTATTTTTTTTCCCCTTGTTTTTAAGTCCTTCTGATTTCTTTTATATTTTCTGATAAGTAGTATGTCTTCATCTTTCTTTTTTTTCCCCTGCGATTGTTTGAAAAGCAACGCAAATTATTTCCGGGACTCCTTGGAAAATTTCACCGCTAAGTGTTAAGAGAGCGTTGCCCCATTTTTACGACCCTTTTTTGGGCCACCGTTGTTAAGTGGAGCACTGCCGTTGTTAAGTGGGTCACACGGTCGTTAAGTGAATCTGGCTTTCCCCATTGGGTTTGCTCGTCGGGAGGTCGCGAAAGGGGATCACGTGACCCCGCCTGGGACACGGAGACCGTCACAAATACGAGCCGGTTGCCAAGCGTCCGAATTTCGAACACGTGACCCTGGGGATGCTGCCACGGTCAAAAAGGGTGAAAAAGGGTCCTAAATCGCTTTTTGTCACTTCCAATGGTCACTAAATGAACGGTTGTAAATTGATTCGAAAGAGCCTCCCATCTCACAGCCTTTGTCTTGGAAAGGGACGGTCATAACAGCGAAGCCCGTGAAACAGGAATAGGTTTGGTCGCACTCACAATGGCCGTTTTGACTGCACTCAAAAGCCCTAATTACAGTCTGAGAGCCTTCCCCAAACGCTGGAAGCTTTTCAGAAGAGGTTGGAGAACCATTGGTCTGAAATGGTTTACGGGGTTAGGACTAGAGGATCTCCAGGGTCCCTTCCAACTCTTGTTTCCTAATTCCTATTCTATTCTATTCTATTCTATTCTCTTATTTTTATTCTATTCTAATTCTATTCTATTCTATTCATTCTAATTCTATTCTATTCTGTTCTGTTCTATCTATTAATTCTATTTCTATTTTATTCTATTATTTCTATTCTATTCTATTCTATTCTTTCTGTTCTATTCTATTAATTCTAATTCTATTCTATTCTATTATTTCTATTCTATTCTATTCTATTCTATTCTTTCTGTTCTATTCTATTAATTCTAATTCTAATTCTATTCTATTAATTCTAATTCTATTCTATTCTGTTCTATTCTATTAATTCTAATTCTAATTCTAATTCTATTCTATTAATTCTAATTCTATTCTATTCTATTAATTCTAATTCTAATTCTATTCTATTAATTCTAATTCTATTCTATTCTATTCTGTTCTGTTCTATCTATTAATTCTATTTTTATTCTATTCTATTCTATTCTACTCCATTCCATTCCACATCTCTCATTCTATTCTATTCTATTCTATTCTATTCTATTCTATTCTATTAATTCTAATTCTATTCTATTCTATTCTATTCTATTCTATTCTATTCTATTCTATTCTATTCTATTCTATTAATTCTAATTCTATTCTATTCTATTCTATTCTATTCTATCTATTAATTCTATTTCTATTCTATTCTATTATTTCTATTCTATTCTATTATTTCTATTCCATTAATTCTAATTCTAATTCTATTCTATTCTATTCTGTTCTGGTCTATTAATTCTATTTCTATTCTATTCTACTTTTTCTATTCTATTCTATTATTTCTATTCTATTCTATTCTATTGTTTCTATTCTATTATTTCTATTCTATTTTATTGTTTCTATTCTATTATTTCTATTCTATTCTATTCTATTCTATTCCATTCCACTTCATTCCATTCCTTCCAGCTACCTATAATTTTTTTGTTTTGTTTACATTTATATCCCGCCCTTCTCCGAAGACTCAGGGCGGCTTACAATGTATAGGGCAATAGTCTCATTCTATTTGTATATTTTTACAAAGTCAACTTATTGCCCCCCCAACAATCTGGGTCCTCATTTTACCTACCTTATAAAGGATGGAAGGCTGAGTCAACCTTGGGCCGGGCTCGAACCTGCAGTAATTGCAGGCTCTGTGTTCTAATAACAGGCTTCTCTGTAGCCTGAGCTATCCCGGCCCCTAATCAGCATGAGTTCAGACAGCAGACCAATAAATAATAATACCGTAATTATAGTAAAAAATAGAAATAGGGCCCTTTTTAAAATTCCTGGCTGAAATGTAAAACGAATACATTTAAATCCGACCCATTGAATTTAACCGCTTTCTACTAAAAGTTGTGGGGGAAATCCCCATCGAGAGGGACTCCCAAAGACCCCACCTCCACCCAGAATGCCCCCTTCTTAGAATGCCATTCGCTCTTGGGGGGGGGGAAATGCAGCTTTAAAAGCATCTGCAAATTTGTGGTTTCATCAGCCTCTGCCCCTTTAAGACGGGTGGACTTCAACTCCCAGAATTCCCCAGCCGGGCTAGGAATTCTGGGAGCTGAAGTCCACCCGTCTTCTTAAAGGGACAGAGCGGTTGAGAAAGGCTGATCTCTACCCACCTAACGTTGTTGGTGTTTTTGGTTCGCCCACCCCCTCCCCTTTCTAAAGGCTTGAGAGGTTCGGGGTGCGAGAGACAAGAGGGGGAGCAGGAAATTGGGGAGGGGGGCTCACAAGGGGTGGGGGATCTATAGTACCTTCCAGCAAGAACACGCGGAAGTTCAGGTCGCCCTCTGCAGGAAGGAGAGAACCAGTGAGATGGGCTGGAGTTGGCTAAAATTTGGGGCGGGGGTGTGTGTGTGTGAACAATATGGGGGGAACAGAGGCCGTTGGCTTCGGTCAAGAAGGACGTATCCGCAAGAGCAGAGGAAAACCGCGGTTGTTAAGGGAGTCACATCTGGTTTTACGACCATTTTCCTGAAGGTTGTTAAGCGAACCGTACATTTTCATGAAGCAAATCTGGCTTCCGGCCGAGAAAGTCATCCTATAAATGGGGATTTTGCATGAGCTGTCGTAGAGACCGGCTGGTTGTCCTCCACCCCCCCCCCAAATTATGACGACCTGGTCGTAAGTGCAAGGACCGGTCATAAGTCACAACCCTAGCCCCCTTTTCCCTTTCTTCTTCTTTCTTCCTGCGCACCCTAAGTTCTTGGCTGTCCCTATTTCTTCTTTCTTTTCCGCATAGTTTCTGCCTCTCGAACGGAACGCAGCGTCGCGGCCACAGCGCTGCGAGATCCGGTCAAAAAAGTCAAGCTGGCCACCACACCATCTTGATGGTTTTCAACTCCCTCCTGCAAACTGTGTTTCTGGAATATTTTGTTTTGAGCTCGGCCTCCGCCGACGATCCGAAGTGTGCTGTTTTGACGGATAGTGTGTGTGTGTGTGTGTGTGTGTGTTGTCTGTTGTGTTGTTTTCCTGGAGAGACAAATCATTAAATGTTTGGTGTTTTTTTTTCCCCTCTAATTGTGGCGGTAAAGTGATAAAAAGGTATTTCGTTCGGGGTAGGCACAGGAAGCAGAGCCTTTACTCAAAATGGGAAGGCTGGGAAATTGGGGGGGCCCTTAATCCTGACCCCTAAAGTTTGATGGGGGGGGTGTATGTAGGGGGGGGAAAAGAAGATCAGAAGAAAGGCTTAGAAGCCCCCCACCCACCTTCCATGGGGCTGTTAGCATCCATCCGGTTAGCGAAGACGATGTCGACGTAGCCCAGCTGGAGTCTCTGCAGGGACCCTTTGAGCCCTGGAAAATGGAAGGAGGGAGGGAGGGAGGGAGGAGAAATGTTGGAATCAGAAGTGCCAAAGTTGGGGGGCTGGGGATGATGGGAGCTGGGGTCCCCATCCGGGACTGTGGAGCTTGTAGTCCATCCTGCCATCTCTCCATTGACTCTTCCACCTGCCCATCCAGTCTTCTGCCCCTTCATCCATCCTTCTAGTCATCCTTCTTTCCTTCCATCCCTCCATCCTTTCATCTGTTCATCCATCCATCCCCTCCACCCACCCACTCTTCCGTACTTAAATCCTTCCATCCATCCAACCACTGTTCCTTCCTTCCTCTCCCTTCTATTTCTCTTCTCCCTCCCTCCCACTTACCTATTTTTCTCCTTCCTTTCTTCCTTCTTTCTTCTCCCTTCTATTTTTCTTCTCCTTCCCTATCTCTTTTTCTCCTTCCTTCCTTCCTTCCTTCCTTCCTTCCTTCCTTCCGTCTTTCTTCTATTTCTCTTCTGCCTCCTCCCACCGTCCTCTCACCTATTTTCTCCTTCCTTCCTTCTTCTTTCTTCTCCCTTCTATTTTCTTCACCTTCCTATCTCTTTTCTCCTTCCTTCCTTCCTTCCTTCTTTCCTTCTTTCTTCTATTTCTCTTCTGCCTCCCTCCCACCGTCCCTCTCACCTATTTTTCTCCTTCCTTCCTTCCTTCTTTCTTCTCCCTTCTATTTTTCTTCACCTTCCCTATCTCTTTTTCTCCTTCCTTCCTTCCTTCCTTCCTTCCTTCCTTCCTTCTTTCTTCTATTTCTCTTCTGCCTCCCTCCCACCCTCCCCCTCACCTATTTTTCTCCTTCCTTCCTTCTTTCTTCTCCCTTCTTTTTTTCTTTTCCTTCCCTTTCTCTTTTCTCCTTCCTTCCTTCCTTCTTTCCTTCTTTCTTCTATTTCTCTTCTGCCTCCCACCGTCCCTCTCACCTATTTTCTCCTTCCTTCCTTCCTTCTTTCTCCTTCTATTTTCTTCACCTTCCCTATCTCTTTTCCTTCCTTCCTTCCTTCCTTCCTTCTTTCTTCTACTTCTCTTCTGCCTCCCTCCCACCCTTCCTCTCACCTATTTTCTCCTTCCTTTCTTCCTTCCTTCCTTCCTTCCTTCCTTCCTTCCTTCCTTCCTTCCTTCCTTCCTTCCTTCTTTCTTTCCTCTCCTTTCTATTTCCCGTCTCCCTCCCTCTTATCTATTTTTCTCCTTCCTTCCTTCCTTCCTTCCTTCCTTCCTTCCTTCCTTCCTTCTTTCTTCTCCCTTCTATTTTTCTTCTTCCTTCCTTCCCTCCCTCTTATCTATCTTTCTCCCTCCCTCCCTCCCTCCCTCCCTCCCTCTCCCTCTTATTTTTCTCCCTTCCTCCTCTCCTACTTAAAGCTGATCCCCCTTTCCATGAATTGGAATTGCCCCTTCCCCCTTCTCACCCTCAATGATGTGTTTCCTCGATAAACCTCTTTCCGTCTCAGCCCTTGGAAGAAAAGAAGAAGAAAAAAAGGGTGAAAAGATTCACATCCAGGCCCAGCTGCCACCCCTGCAACCCCCAAATCCCCAAGGGGCAGTTAGATGGTGTTTTTTTTGGGGGGGGAGTGTCCCCTAGAAAAATACTGCGAGGGTGTGAGGGGGGGGGGCTCAGTTCCTGTTTTCCACAACGACACAATAAAAAAGACAGCCCTATTCGCATGCAGGGCCCTTCCCCCACCTACCCCCAGCTACCACTTGTCAGGGGAGGATGGTCCTTGTAGTCCAATGCCATCGAAAGCGACCTTTGGGAAAGACTACACTGAAGGGAGGGGAGAAATCTGATTTTGCTGCAGACAAGCAGGTCTGGGAGACGGGGGTGGGTGGGGGATGGGGGGGGTCCCCCTCCCTTTTTCCCACTGCACGGCTGACCCCCCATTTCCTCCCAAGCCCCCCTCGGGACACTTACTGGCCTCCCCAGTAAATTTTGGTGGTGACCACGTAGCTGGAACGCCTGCAAAAAAAGAGAAGAAAATAGTCAAAACGGAGGCCCTCCAAACCCTACCGCGAGAAATACAGACAGTCCTCGACTTACAACGATCCATTTAGCGACCGTCGGAAGTTACGTCACTGAAAAAAAGGGACTTACGACCATTTTTTTTTTCACCCTTACGACCACTGCAGCATCCCCAGGGTGAAATGCCCGTGATCAAAACTCAAGACATTTAGCAGGCGACTCATATTTATGACGGCGGCGGCGTCCCCGGGTGATCCACTTTTGCGACCTTCCTTCCGCCAAGCAACGTCCAGTGAAGCCAGAGTCACGGCACAACCCCGCGACTTGCTTAACAACCGCGGAGATTCGCTTAACCGCGGTGGCGGGAAAGGCCGTGAAACGGAGCCAAGCTCACTGAACGCCTGTCTCGCTTATCACATGAACCAAATTGGGCTCTATTCTGGTTGTAAGTCAAGGACTACCTGTATGCAATTTCGCGAAAGGTACAAACTTTCAGAGAAACCCCCTAAATTAGCCACGGATCCCGATGCTGTGACTCCGCCCCCCTTCGATGACCTCACAACCCAGAACCCAGCTGCCAATCTGGGTTTGGGGCATCATTGGTGCCATCTGCCAGCAGGGACCGAGGGGGGGGCACCTTACCTCCATCCTTTGCTCTTCAAGATATTCCCCAAAGTTTTTTCTGCTCTGGAAAAAAAAAAAAGGGAAGAGGAAAAAAGGTAGAAGGAAGGATATGGAAAAGAGGAAAGAAAGAAGGAAAGGAAATAGAGAAGGGAGGGAAGGAAGGAAGTTAGATTTTAAATTTATGGGTTTTAAATTGGGTTTTATGTCTATATTTTTTAATTATCGGGCTTTTAGAATAAGTTTTTTAATTGCTTTTATATTGTATTTATGTGTTTTTAAGTGCCTGTAAACCGCCCTGAGTCCTTCGGGAGATAGGGCGGTATATAAATATGATCAAATAAATAAATAAATAAATAAATAAGGAAGGAAGGAAGGAAGGAAGGAAGGAAGGAAGGAAGGAAGGAAGGAAAAACAGGCATATTCATGAGAAGGAGGGAAGTAGGGAGAGAGGGGAAAAGGATGGGAGGGAGGGGAGAGAAGAGGGGAGGGAAAGGAAGGGAGGAAAGAAGGAAGGAAAAATGGATGAGAGGGAGGGAGGGAGGGAGGGAGGAAAAACAGGCATATTCATGAGAAGGAGGGAATTAGGGAGAGAGGGAGGAAGGAAGGATGGAAAGAAAAAAAGGATGATAATGAGGAGGAAGGGAGAGGGGGAAAGGACGGGAGGGAGGGAAAGGAAGGAAGGAATAAAATAGATGGTCATGGGGGGGGAGATAAGGAAGGGAGGGAGAGAAGAGGAGGAAAGGAGGAAGGGAGGAAAGAAGGAAAAAGAATGATAATGAGGAAGGGAAAGGAAGGAAAAACGATGAATAAAATAGATGGCCAAGAGGGAGAGAAAGAAGGGAGGGAGGGAGGGAGGAAAGAAGGAAGGAAAAATGGACGATAACGAGGGAGAGAGGAGGGGAAGGAAGGAAGGAAGGAATAAAATAGGGATGATCATGAGAAGGAAAAAGGGAAGGAAGGAAGGAAGGAAGGAGAATCGGGAGTCTTATTAAAAGGCAGAAACTTGCAGGAGCTCCTGCTCACTTCACCTGAGAACAGGTGGGTGTTTTTCCACTTGACAGGCACCTTGAAGGTGTGCGGCCTTTTTTTATTTTTTTTTATTGAAAGAGTTTTAAAAAACAAAAACATTTCTCCCCTTTTTCCCCCTCCTCCCAAAAACCCTTCCCCTCCTCCCCCGGCTTCCGGGTCAATCACAAGGTATTGTTATACATAAACCAAACATAGAATAAAATTTTCCTTCAATCCAAATAACCACATCCAAAGCTTTTCATCTCCCAACCCCTCCCATTACATAAAATAACTTTCTAATTATTCAAAGGCAATCTGATATTTCTTAATCTGATATCTGTTTTGTAGATAATCAATCCATTTTTCCATTCAATTAAATATCTTTCCTGCGTATTGTCTTTTAAAAAAGCTGAGATTTTAGCCATCTCAGCCAAATTAATAACTTTCAATATCCATTCTTCTATTGTAGGTATCTCTTCTTTCTTCCAGTATTGTCCAATCAACAGTCTTGCTGCTGTTATTAAATTCAGAATCAATTTAGTCTCAATCCCTGTACAATCCGTTATAATTCCCAAAAGGAAAAATTGTGGCAGGAACTTTATCTTCTTCTTCAGTACATTTTGAATAATCCACCAAATTCTTATCCAAAAGACCTTAATTTTCTTGCAAGTCCACCAAATATGAAAATATGTAGCATCATCACAATCACACCTCCAACATTTCGCTTGGATATTAGGATACATACATGATAATTTTTTGGGATCTAAGTGCCATCTATAAAACATCTTATAAAAATTTTCCCTTAAATTCTGTGCTTGTGTAAACTTAACATTTCTAACCCAAATTTTCTCCCATGTTTCCAACATTATTGGTTCCTGAATATTCTGTGCCCATTTTATCATACAATCCTTTACCAAATCCTTTTCCGAATCTATTTCAAGCAACACATTATACAATCTCTTTATATGCTCCTGGGTCTGATTTCTAATTTGCTTTATTAAATTTTCCTCCCTTTGCATTATACCAATTTTTTGATCTTCTTTCCATTTAGCACTTATTTGCCCATATTGAAACCAAGTATAATTCCTCCCTTCTTCATTTAATACCTGTAATGATTTTAATTGCAATCTACCTCCTTCATATATATATATATATTTGCCAGTTTCTGTCATTTATTCTCCTTTATTGAAGTCGACCTGATATCAGCAGCCCAACTGCAACATCTCTATCTCTCTCTCTCTCTCTCTCTCTCACACACAACACACAGACACACACAGACACCAGAAGCTGCCCTGATCAAAGGAGTCCTTTGCGCACTCCATCCTCCTCCCTCGTCTTCCTCCCCCTTTCCGCCCTCCCCTCTTTCCCCCCCCCCCGTCCTCTGAAGCTCTTCCTGGCTGACAGAAAATCGCTTGGAGGCCTCCCCTCCCTGCCCCGCAAGAGGCTTCCTCAATCAGCCGCTGTCTTGGGAAATTGTGGGTGGTTTCCAGTGGCGGGGGGGGGGTGGGGGGAGAAGAAAGCCTGCCCCCCCCACAAGACTTACACACACAGTAAATAATGCCTCCCTTCCTGAGCAGGGGGGTCAGACTAGAAGACCTCCCAGGCCCCCTTCCGACTCTTGCTATTGCCTTAGTCCTTAGAACCTCCTTTTCTGACGACCGATTTTATTCCAGGACAGAAGCAGGTTTGGTGCAAAGCTGCTGCCGGGATCCTGATGGTTGTGGTTGTTGTTGTTGTTGTTGTTGTTGTTGTTTTAGCATTGCGAATGAACACAACTTTCCTCTTACGACACGACAGCGTTTGGCAGCAATTGCTAAGCAGCTGAAATTGCAATCCCATAATAAGCCTTCTGGTTGATCGATGCCCGTTCCATGCATTGGGGTGTGTGTGTGTGTGTGTGTGTGTGTGTGTGTGTGTGTGTGTGTGTTTGTGTGTGTGTGCAAACCCTGTGGGCTACAATTTGTCAGTTCAGCTCCACCTGAATCAACCTTCCATCATCCTTTGGGAAACTGTGTATATATATATACAGAAAACAAATATATATATATATATATATATATATATATATATATATATATATTTTCTCTCTCTCTCTCTTTCTTACTTTTTTTTCTTTCTCTCTTCCTCTTTCTCTGTCTTTTCTTTCTCTTTTCTCTTTCTCTCTCTCTTTCTTTTCTCCTTCTTTCTCTCTCTCTCTCTCATTTTCTTTCTTTCTCTCTTTTCTTTCTCTTTCTCTCTATCTCCTCCTCCCTCATCTTTCTCTCTCTCTCTCTCTTTCTCTGTCTTTTCTCCTTTCTTTCTCTCTCTCTCTCTCTCATTTTCTTTCTTTCTCTCTTTTCTTTCTCTTTCTCTCTCTCTCTCTCCTCCCTCCTTTCCTTCTCTTCTCTTTCTCTCTTTCTTTCTTTTCTCCTTTCTCTCTCTTTCTTTCTCTCTCCTCCTTCTTTCTTTCTCTTTTCTTTCTCTCTTTCTTTCTCTTTTGCTCTTCCTCTCTCTTTCTCTCTTTCTCTTTTCTTCCTCTTTTCTCTTTCTCTTTCTCTCTCTCTCTTTTCTTTTCTCTTTCTCTTTCTCTCTTTCTCTCTCTCTCTCTTCTTTCTCCTTTCTTTCTCTCTCTCTCTCTCTTTTCTTTCTTTCTCTCTTTTCTTTCTCTTTCTCTCTCTCTCTCCTCCCTCCTTTCCTTCTCTTCCTCTCTCTTTCTTTCTCTGTCTTTCTCTCTTTCTTTCTTTTCTCCTTTCTCTCTCTTTCTTTCTCTCTCCTCCTTCTTTCTTTCTCTTTCTCTTTTCTTTCTCTTTCTTTCTCTTTTGCTCTTCCTCTCTCTTTCTCTCTTTCTCTTTCTTTCTTTTCTCTTTTCTCTTTATCTCTTTCTCTCTCTCTTTCTTTTTCTCCCTTTCTTTCTCTCTCTCTCTCATTTTTCTTTCTTTCTCTCTTTTTCTTTTTCTTTCTCTCTCTCTCTCCCTCCCTTCTTTCTTTCTCTTCCTTTTTCTTTCTCTTTCTCTTTCTTTCTCTTTTTCTTTCTCTTTCTCTTTTCTCTCTCTTTCTTTTCTCCTTTCTCTCTCTTTCTCTCTCCTCCTTCTTTCTCTTTCTTTCTCTCTTTCTTTCTCTCTCTTCCTCTCTCTTTCTCTCTTTCTCTTTTCTTCCTCTTTCTCTTTCTCTGCCTTTCTCTTTCTCTCTCTTTTCTTTTCTCTTTTCTCTTTACCTCTTTCTCTCTCTCTTTCTTTTCTCCTTCTCTCTCTCTCTCTCTCATTTTCTTTCTTTCTCTCTTTTCTTTCTCTTTCTCTCTCTCTCCTCCCTCCTTTCCTTCTCTTCCTCTCTTTCTCTTTCTCTGTCTTTCTCTTTTCTCTTTCTCTTTCTCTTTTCTCTCTTTCTTTCTTTTTCTCCTTTCTCTCTCTTTCTTTCTCTCTCCCTCCCTTCTTTCTTTCTCTTTTTCTTTCTCTCTTTCTTTCTCTTTTTGCTCTTCCTCTCTCTTCCTCTCTTTCTCTTTCTTCCTCTTTTTCTCTTTCTCTGCCTTTCTCTTTCTCTCTCTCTTTTTCTTTTCTCTTTACCTCTTTCTCTCTCTCTTTCTTTTTCTCCCTTTCTTTCTCTCTCTCTCTCATTTTTCTTTCTTTCTCTCTTTTTCTTTCTCTTTCTCTCTCTCTCTCCCTCCCTCCTTTCCTTCTCTTCCTCTCTCTTTCTCTTTCTCTCTCTCTTTCTTTCTTTTTCCCTTCCTCTTTTTCTCTTCCTCTCTCTCTTTCGTTCTCTCTCCTTCTCCCTCCCTCTTTCTCTCTCTCTCTCTTTTACACACACACTTCGTTTGGACCGATCCCCAAATCCGGAATGACAGAATCGTGTCACCGACTCTGAAATTGGCCACATTTTAAAGGGAAACGCTCCCAGCCAATGCCTGGCTTACAAAGTGACATGCAAGGAAAAAAAACAAACCCAGGGCGAGATTCATCTCGTGGAAAGACGGATGGCTCCAGCAGGGATCAACCATCTGGATTAGAACAGAGCCCTTAAAGATAAGAGGGCCTCTGAGCATGCCGGGGGTGCGGGGAGGGGGGGAACCACCTTTGGAGCATGGGAAAAGCACCTTATCTCCCTGCAAAGCGGCCAAGAGGGTCTCTGAGCATGGGAGAAGCGCTTTTTTCCCCCATGCACGGTGCACAAGAGGGCTCCTGAGCATAATAAAAGCATTCCCCCTCCCCATCCATGCACAGTGACAGCTTGTGAAACGCGGTGAGGGCTATTTGATAGATCTCCCCTAACGCAAAAAATAGCCCCCGGGGGGTTGGGGCGAGTTGAAAGCTTTTATCTTTTTATTTTGATTATTCGATTTATAATGCTTGGGAGGAGCTGGCAGGCCAGGCACAGAAGGAAGGGGTTGGCTTACGGCTGGGTGGCCCCCGGAACGCCTCGTGGGGATGGGGGGGCTGTGGTTGAGGTGCCCCCTTGGCAATGCCAGATGAGAGTTCATTCGGCAACACCGAGACAATTCAGTTCCTTTTGCAATGGAGAAATATTCCTTCCCCGCCCCCCCGCCTGCCCCCGCTTCTGGATCAGGAGAGAACAATAGAACGCAGAATCCCAGGGCTGGAAGAGGCCTCAGAGGTCCTCTAGTCCAACCCCCTATTTCAGCTCGCTGGGTGGAAAAACCACGCAGTCTTACATCCAATCTCCCAATTCAAACCCCCCGAAGGGAGAGAGAATCTATACTGAATGCATTTCTTCCCTGCCCAAGTGACGCAGCTGCAGCTCAGTCGGCAAATACTCTGGATCCTGTCTGTGACCCCCCCCCACACACACACCCCTTTTCTCCCACCCACCCACCCACCACCCACCACCCCAAGAAAGCCAAGGGAGCAGCAGCCAAACCTACTTGCCAGAAGCGTAGACTTCGGCTGTGTCGAAAAGGTTGACGCCGTTTTCGTAAGCGATGGTGAGCACGTTTTCAGCCACCTGAAAGCAGACAGACAAATGGGGGGGGGGGGAGGTTTGGGAAAAGAGATGGGGGGGGGGCTTTTTAAATCTGAGAGGCTTCACTCTTGCCCCTCCCGCTCACTCCTAGAAAAAGTACAGGTAGAAAAATCTGCCACCAACCGGTTAACTCCTTGCCTGTTAACCGTTCAGGAGGAAGGGGGGGGAAAAAAGTTTTTAGCAACTTCTCTATCTCTCTTGGCTTTCAGGGACACACAATTGTGTGTGTGTGTGTGTGTTTGGGCTAGGGAGCAAGGCCTTTTCAATTCTGAGACTTGGAGAGGAAGCAGAGGTCAAGCTAGACCTCTTAATTTAAAAAGAAACAAACATCCTAGCAACTTTAATATGGGTGGACTTCAACTCCCAGAATTCCCCAGCCAGCTCTTTTGTTTCCCTTTGCTGAAATCAAGATATATTACACTTACTGCGTACCCACCGTCTATTAAGAAAGTTACCCTACATGGCTGGCTGGGGAATTCTGGGAGTTGAAGTCCACCCGTCTTAAAGTGGCCAAGATCGGAGACTCCTGATTTAAGACTCGTGGACTTCAACTCCCAGAATTCCCCAGCCAGCTCTTTCGTTTCACTTTGCTGGAGTTGATATATTACGTTTAGTGCATACCCACCATCTATGAAGAAAGGTACCTTATATAGGTGACTAGGGAATTCTGGGAGTTGATGTCCACAAGTCTTAAAGTGGCCAAGGTTGGAGACCCCTGGTTTAAGACTCGTGGACTTCAACTCCCAGAATTCCCCAGCCAGCTCTTTTTTCCCCACTTTGCCGAAGTCAAGATATATTACGCTTACTGTGTACCCACCATCTATTAAGAAAGCTACCCATACATGACTGGCTCGATAATTCTGAGAGTTGCAGTCCACCCATCTTAAAAGCCGCCAGCTTTGAGAAACACTGATCTGATATTGTGCCCAGTTCTGGCCACCCCATTTTAGGAAAACCAGAAGAAACTCAGCGAAGGGCAAGGAGAGGACCTCAAGAGAAGCCAGATGTGTGTAGCCTACAAAACCTTTAATTTTTCTTAATCCTTGCCAAATCAAAATAGATCCCTCCTGATGGTCGTAGGGCCACAGGGCCGAAGGATCTCACTGCTGCAAGAGCCCAACAAGGTAGACCAATCCATAAAAATCAGGATTTTTTTAACAGTTATAGCTATAGCCTTTGAAAGGCTAGTGCTTTCCTACTTGAAAACCATCACGGATCTGCTGTTAGACCCCTTGCAATTTGCATACCGATCAAATAGATCAACAGATGATGCTGTTAATATGGCTCTGCACTACATCCTACAACATCTTGAGTCTCCAAAGACCTATGCAAGGGTCCTTTTTGTAGACTTTAGTTCAGCATTCAATACCATCATTCCAGACATTCTTCTAACTAAGCTAAACCAGCTACAGGTACCGGAACAGGCTTGTAAGTGGATCACAAGCTTCCTAACAAACAGGAAGCAGCAGGTGAAGCTAAGCAAGATCACATCAAATACATGTACAATTAGCACAGGGCCCCCCCAAGGCTGTGTGCTCTCCCCACTTCTCTTCTCTCTGTATACCAATGACGGCATCTCCAATGATCCATCAGTTAAGCTACTGAAGTTCGCAGATGACACAACAGTGATCGGTCTCATTCGAGACAATGATGAATCCGCATATAGACGAGAGGTCGAATGACTAGCCTTGTGGTGCAACCAAAACAATCTGGAACTGAACACACTCAAAACTGTTGAAATGGTGGTAGACTTTAGGAGAAACCCTTCCATACTTCCACCTCTCACAATACTAGACAACACAGTATCAACAGTAGAAACCTTCAAATTTCTAGGTTCTATCATATCGCAAGATCTAAAATGGACAGTTAATATCAAAAACATCATCAAAAAAGGACAACAAAGAATGTTCTTTCTGCGCCAACTCAGAAAGCTCAAACTGCCCAAGGAGCTGCTGATCCAGTTCTACAGAGGAATTATTGAGTCTGTCATTTGCACCTCTATAACTGTCTGGTTCGGTTCTGCAACCCAACAAGAAAGACACAGACTTCAGAGGATAATTAGAACTGCAGAAAAAATAATTGCTACCAACTTGCCTTCCACGGAGGACCTGTATACTGCACGAATCAAGAAGAGGGCCGTGAAAATATTTGCAGACCCCTCGCATCCTGGACATAAACTGTTTCAACTCCTACCCTCAAAACGACGCTATAGAGCACTGCACACCAGAACAACTAGACACAAGAACAGTTTTTTCCCGAAGGCCATCACTCTGCTAAACAAATAATTCCCTCAACGCTGTCAAACTATTTACTAAATCTACACTACTTATGACTGCATGACTGTAACTTTTTGTTGCTATCATTAAGGGTTAAATTGCAACCTATGACCATCATTTGTGTTGTAAATGTTGTACCTTGATAAAGGTATTTTTTTTCCTTTTATGTACACTGAGAGCATATGCACCAAAACAAATTCCTTGTGCGTCCAATCACACTTGGCCAATAAATTCTATTTATTCTAAAGAATCTTGCACGTCTGAATGCGCTTTATGGCTGTCTGAACGAGGGAGGGGTTTAGCTGAGATGGTTTCTCCTATTACGTTCTTGGCTGAGACCGGAGTCCCTCTCCTCTGTCCACTGCCTTGGTGGCCAGATCTCCTTCCTGTCTTTTACGGCCGTTCCATCTGTCCTCTGCCGTCGTGAAATGGGTAGCCGGGCGAAGCTGGAAACTCACCTCATCGGAGATCTGGGATCCGAAAGTTACCCAAGTACCTACAAGAGAAAACGGGCTTTTGAAATAGGATTATCGGTTGGGTCGCCTCCCCCCCCCTCCTGCTAATCACAAGAATGGGAAGGGACCTTGGAGGTCATCTAGTCCAGGGGTCTCCAACCGTGGCCACTTTAAGACTTGTGGACTTCAACTCCCAGAATTCCCCAGCCAGCTTTTTTTTTCCCACTTTGCTTAAGTCAAGATATATTATACTTACTGCATACCCACCGTCTATTAAGAAAGTTACCCTACGTGGCTGGCTGGGGAATTCTGGGAGTTGAGGTCCACGCATCTTAAAGTGGCCAAGGTTGGAGACCTTTGATTTAAGACTCGTGGATTTCAACTCCCAGACTCTTTTTACACCTTATCTTTGGCGGAGCTGGAAGCTGGTTGGCAAAGGATGAAGCGACAAGCATGCCAACAAGAAAGTTGGGAACCTCCCACCTTTTCAGAAGGATTCTGCACCCCCCCCCCCCCCGAGGCCCACCCAGCTCATGTTTCTCAAGCTCCGGAACTCACCGAGGCCCAGACAGGAGACACGAAGACCGGACTTCCCGAGGTTCCTGCAACGGAAAGAAACGGGGAGGTGAAATTGGGGTGGGTGCAACTCTCAATTTAAGCCTTTGACCCCGGGGATGGCAACAGCAGCCTGTCAGGGGCTGTGGAAATGGCCTTGGGAGGCAGGAAGAATAGCTGCAGATGGAAGCAAGAAAACATTTGCCAGACCTATTCTTGAATACATCTCATCCATCTGGAACCGATACCACATCTCTGACATAAATACAATCGAACGCGTCCAGAAATATTTTACTAGAAGAGTTCTTCGCTCCTCCGAAAACAGCAAAATACCTTATGCCACCAGGCTTGAGATCCTGGGATTAGAAAACTTACAATTACGTCGACTTCGACATGACCTGTGCTTAACACACAAAATCATCTATTGCAATATCCTTCCTGTAAAAGACTACTTCAGCTTCAATCGCAATATTACAAGAGCAAAAAATAGATTCAAGCTTAATGTCAACCGCTTCAAACTTGATTGCAGAAAATATGACTTCTGCAACAGAGTTATTAACGCTTGGAACTCATTACCTGACTCCATAGTCTCTACTCAAAATCCCAAAATCTTCAACCAAAAACTGTCTACTATTGACCTCACCCTATTCCTAAGAGGACTATAAGGGGCGTGCGTAAGAGCACAAAAGTGCCTACCGTTCCTGTCCTATTGTTCCCTTCATTATATCAAATTAACATAGCTGTTGCATACTTTTACTTATATATATATATTTCTCTTATGATGTGTTGTTTTCTTGATGTTTGTATATACTGTTGTGACAAAATGAAATAATAAAAAAAAGAGAGGCAGCTGAGCCCTCAGACACAAGACGCTTCGCTTCAAAGACCGCAAATGACCAGCTGCCTGCAAGGAGTATATAAAAGCTTCCGTTCCCCACCTTCCAGTCAGAGCTGAAGAAGCTTCTGGGATGAGAAGCGAAAGATCTTCAAAGAAAAAGCAGGAAGTCCAGTTTGCCTTTTGAAAAAAAGCACCTATAGGACATATTTTCAGGAGGGAGGTCAGCCTTACCAGTGTAGGAAGTTAGCAGCACCCATCCTTCTCCTAAAAGAATGAATTATTCTAGGAAATATTAAAAAGGCAGAATCTTAGACCTCCCTGGATGAGAAAAGGAGAAATATGTTCTTGGAAAGCAGGCCCCGCTTTGCTAATATCCCCCAGAAAGACTGGGCCATCTCATCTACAGGACAAAAGGCTGGGCCAGCTTATCTACAACACAAAGGACCGTCACCCTCAGGACATAATAGGGTTAGCCCTCTACCCATCTCACCGCAGGGCACCTGGGAAGATTACACATCACCCACCGGGATTCAACCAAGCTCGGGACTCAAGACAACCTACAGAGTTGCCCCTTGCATGGCCCCATGGGAGTCTGACCAACCCATCAGAATAACGTTTCTTTCACAGGAACAGGATGCAAGTTCAAAGCCCAAGAGAGGGTATAACTCAGAGGTGGCATTCAGTTGGTTCGGATCGGTTCGGGCGAACCGATCGTGGCGACCTGCGGGTAGCCACCCACCCACCTACCCACCCACCAGGGTACAATCCCGTCCTATATCGCTGTGTTTTTGGCCCTCGAACGCATGTGCAGATGGCACGCGTGAGCAAATTGCCGTATTTTGTCACGCCGCACGCACCGGCGCGCGCTCACATTTTCGACGCTGAGCGAACCGGTTGCTACAGTCTTTGAATCCCACCTCTGGTATAAATATATCTCACTCTCCACTCCACGCGGTCGATTGCCCAGGACCTGAAACCACGTGGTCCTTTTCCACCATTGAAAACCATCTTTCCAATCACCCTCCATGTTTCCAGTGTCTTCCTTCCCACTTGGAACCGAACCCAGATGGACATTTCTGCCGACACCAGGGAGTTTAGATAGGAAAAAGACCTGGATGTACAAATTCTAATTTTTCGGTGAAATTAGCCGAATCTTGCAAGGCTGAAAGTACATATCCCCCCCCCCCACGTTTACATTCCAAGAAACTAGGGAGGGTGTCTTCCGAGAAGCTTCTTCCAGAGGAGGGATTCACTTAAATTCACTCCCGGTTCGCAAATGTGAGAGCGCGTGTGCGTTCACTCGCTTCGCTTGCACGCACCCCCTTCCGTGCATGATCAGCCTTCCGCGCACACTCTTTGCTTCCGTGCATGCGCACGGCCTCCAAAACGTGGCAAAATAGGACAGCATTACATCCCGGCGGGTGAGCGGGGACTACCGGAGTCTCCGCTACGGGTTCGGCCGAACCGGGCAGAACCGGCTGAATCTCACCACTGGCTTCTTCCCATGTCCCCATTCCTTCTGTGGGCTCAGTTGCCTCTCAGCTGCCTCTTGCCTCGCCTGCAGCTCTTCCTGTCCACCCCACCCCCAGATCATTAGCACATGCCATTAAAAATAGTTCTCAACTTACGACCACGATCGAACCCCCAATTTTCTGTTGCTAAGCGGGTCATTTGTTCAGTGAATTTGGCCCCATTTTTTAACAGCCTTTCTCGGCCTTTCATTTGTTCAGTGAATCACTGCGGTTGTTACGTTAGTGACACGGTCATTAAGTGAATCCAGGGTCCCCATGGACGTTGCTTGTCAGAAGGTCACAAAAGGGGATCGCGTGACCCCGGGACGTTGCAAAGGTCATAAATACAGAGTCAGTGACCAAGTGTCTGAATTTTGATCTACATGACCATGAGGATCCCCCCACAACCGTCCTAAGTGTGAAAAACAGTCACACTTTTGACTGCTGAAAGTTGTAACTTTCAACGGTCACTAAACGAACGGCCGTAAGTCGAGGACTACCTGTACCTGTTTTCCTGTGCGAGGTTTTCTCCACCAACACAAAATTGTGTTGTTGTTTTTTCTAAAGGACAGTGTGCCGCCCTCCATGCAGCACGCAACGTTCTTCTGCTGCTGCCCAGCATGCTGGGACTTGTAGTCCAATATATTTAGAGGAGAAATCCAGGCCAGAACACCCTCAAGGGGTGAGCAAACTGCGTTCCCATTTGTTCGTTGCTTTGTGGACAAACCAGGAATAGACGGGTCCCTGGAAGTTCCCAGCGCACCCCAAAAGGCTGCGGCTGCTCCTTCTGGGCCCTGTTCCTCCGTGATTGGTGCCCAGGGTGACTTTCTGCCTGTTTTTATTAGGGAGTCACTCTTCTGAGCAATAACAAAGTTAAAAATAGATGCTGGTTTGCGCCTGGCGCTTTCGAAACCAAGTCACTCCTGCTTCTAATTGCCGGGAGGAAAACAGGCCAACAGCCACCCTGGTTTCATGTGGGCAGCTATTTTCATTTCTTGTTTAGTGATGTTGCGCTCCAATCCTTTATATATCTATATATCCTATTACCATAATACACAACATATATTAATCCTCTGAAAAGTGGGGGGGGAACCCCCACAGCAACCCACGGAGATTTAAAAGTGGGGCACGCATCCCCACCCCACCCCCGACATTAAATCCTGGGTTTTTCCCCCTCTCCCCTCTTCCGTCTTTAAGAGAAACGAGATGGGGTTGGCAGGACCTTGAGCGAGTCTCAACCTCTCGCAGGACAATGCGGTCGGATCTCGCTGCCGGGGTTCCCGTTCAGTGACCTTCATCTGTCCCAGATGCTGGACGTGGGTCCTGCCCACCCCACCCCTCCGGTCACCCTCACCCAACCCAACGTGCCCCACACGTCAAAAGTTTGTCAACACCGGCTTTTAATCTGCCCGCCTGGCCGCGTTCCCGAAGCGATGCACCATAGCAGCGATTAGGATCAAATTGGGAAGGTTGGTTTGTAAGCTGGCCAGATCCCGACAACGATCTGATTTGAAAGAACTGGATCTCCCAGCTGGGCTGGTAGCCAACCCCCCACCAAGCCCTCCCCTCCCCCAGGCCTGATTCCCATGGGGGGGGGACCCTTACCCTCTGTTCTCCTGGCACGATGCCGCCTGCCTTTAATCCTTTTAGAGGCACCCATCACTTCCCCCCCCTCTCTTCCCCACTGCATGCCAAGTGCCTCTCCCTCCTCCTCCTCCCTCCCCCATTTGCACCTCTTGCAAACACACACACACACACACAACACACAAGGACGCAACCTCACCACAAAGGCAGCCCGCAAAGAGATTCCTTATCAATATTCTTTGGGGCATGCAAGTCTTCTGCGAAGGGAAATTTTTTCCTCTGGGGGTCTGGAATGGAGCAGAAGGCAAACTTGGGACACTTTTAGACACACACATACACACACACACACTTTGCTACCTCTTGCACAGGGCAGGAGAGAGCGGAAATCCAGCACATCTGGATTTCACACCTGACCAGGTGGGAGAAAGATGCGTTCAAGGCGCATCTCTTTAGGGAAATGCGTGGGTTTTTTTTATTCCCTATCCCCTCCCCAGCCCCCTTTCTTTTTTACAGGGGAACCCCAAAGTCTTGGATCGTTCTTCCCCCTCCCCCTCCCATGCCCCCATCTGCAAAGAACCCCCCCTTTTTTCTCTCTGCCCTTCTTGGAACGAGACAATTAACTTTCAGGTTCATTCACACAACACACACCCCCTCCCAAAAATCCCCACATCTCACTTTCATGAAAACGGCAAAAAGCAACAACAACAAAGCAGGAGGTCAGAGTGGTTTTGGAAATTGGGGGGCAAGCGGGGAGGAATGTGGGGTGTTTTTTTGGGGGGGGGGGTCGGCTTTGCAGGAACCTTTTGGGACTCCTGGAGACTTGTTTTCCCCTTCTGAAATATTTGCATCGGCGACTTTGGGCTCCGCTAGGCTGAATCCAGGAGGAATCGCCTGGGAATCTGATTTGTCTATGTTTTAGGGGTTCAGCACCCCTCGACCCCTTGTTTTACTGTCCTATTCTAGAAAGAAAGAAGTCCAGAATCTGGACTGTCGTTCCGTGACCCCCCCACAACCAAATTATCAAGAAAATAAGAAACCACTTTTATTCCTTCCTCGTCCCCGACACTCTCTGATAAGGGGGGACGACCCCCCCTTTCCCTGCTGTCAAAGTGTCCCAGAAATCCAGTGGACTGGAACCCAGCAAACACCCCCCCCCCGCTTCCACTCATATTGGTCTCCATCTCCCTGCCTATCTCCGTCCCAGCAGCCAATGGGACCCCCCCAACCTTAGACCGCAATCTTCAAACTGTGCGGTTTATGGGATTTAGTCAGGCATCCCTGGGGACTGGCGCAACGCGACTCCTTCCCCCACAACCTTAAGGGGCCGATTAGACTGTCTGCAACGCTCAGTTCGGCAGGTACTCAGCGGCCGATGGGATCTGAGTCCGGCATCCCTTTTCCGCACACTCTACACGCCCCCACCATCCGGCTCGCTTCTCTGCCCCCCCATCGCGCCCAGATCAATTCTCTCACCGCAATCCTCCCGCATCTTAGTCCGTGCAATCTGCAACCACCCACCGGCCAGCTCGGCTCGTCCGGTACGGCCGATGGGATCTGTAGTCCGGCATCCCCTTGGAGAGGAGGGGTGTTCCCCGGGTCGACCCTGTCCCCTCCCGCCCTAATCAGCACCCCCTCTCCCCCCCGTCCCCCACAAGCACAGACTTCAACCTTCAGCATCACCGGCCGCTCGTCAAGTTGTTGCGGCCGATGGGCTTTGTAGTCCGGCAACCCTTGGGGAGGGGTGTTCCCCCAGGGCGATCCTCTCCCCCGGCCGCCCTAATCAACCCCCCCCCGCTCCCGCCACAAGCGTAGACGCCAAACCTTCAGCATCACCGGCCGCTGGTCAAAGCCTGCGCGGCCGATGGGCTTTGTAGTCCGGCATCCCTCGAGGATGGGAGGGGGCTCATTACAGCTCGACCCTCCTCCCCGCCGTAGGGAGACAACCACAGGCTCCAAACCTTCAGGGTCACCGGCCGCTGGCCAAATCCTGCGCGGCCGATGGGCTTTGTAGTCCCTTGGGAGACAGATATCCCTTCCCCCCGCAAACCCCCCTAACTCCCCCCCAGAAGCCCGCTTACCGGTAGTTCATGCCGGTGGCTCGCCCGGTGGATTCCCGCAGGAGGAAGGCGAGCTGGTGGGGTAGGGTCTGCCCGGACGCCCGGACGCCCCCCGCCAGCCGGGACCCCTTGACCGGCGGCTGGAAAGCGCCGTTGTTCCCCTGGCCGGGACCCCCGGGACCCCCAGCCGCCGCCGCCGCCGCCCGCCCGCCGCCCCCGCAGAGTCGGTCATCGCTGCTGCGGCTCCTCAGGTTCTGCTCCGTGCAAGCGATAGAGATTTGCATGGCTGGCTCCGGGAGGGTCGCTCCGGAGCCGGGGAAAGGGACTCCAGGCAGGGCAAGCTGGCCAGGCTCGGGGTTCTGGCTGGCTGCCGGCGGGGCGCCACGGGACGGAGCCCTGGCAGCAGCCGCCGCGCTTCGGGATGCCGGGCGCCCCCCGCCCGCGCTGCGCCTCCGACCGGCCTCATTTGCATCCCTGCTCCGCCCACAGTGGGGGGGGGGAAGACAAGAGAAGCTGGGGTGGGGGTGGGGAACGACCGGAGGGGCTGATCCGGGTCAGCAGATGCTGCGAGGACTCAGAGACCCCTGACCCCAGCCGCCGCCGCCGCCGCCCGCCCGCCGCCCCCGCAGAGTCGGTCATCGCTGCTGCGGCTCCTCAGGTTCTGCTCCGTGCAAGCGATAGAGATTTGCATGGCTGGCTCCGGGAGGGTCGCTCCGGAGCCGGGGAAAGGGACTCCAGGCAGGGCAAGCTGGCCAGGCTCGGGGTTCTGGCTGGCTGCCGGCGGGGCGCCACGGGACGGAGCCCTGGCAGCAGCCGGCGCGGCTCGGGATGGCGGGCGCCCCCCGCCCGCGCTGCGCCCCGCACCGGCCTCATTTGCATCCCTGCTCCGCCCACAGTGGGGGGGGGGAAGACAAGAGAAGCTGGGGTGGGGGTGGGGAACGACCGGAGGGGGCTGATCCGGGTCAGCAGATGCTGCGAGGACTCAGAGACCCCCCGACCCACATCAGGACTTCACGGGCTTTGGATGGATGGATGGATGGATGGATGGGGCAATCCCAGGACTTGGAGAAAGGAGGGGAAGCCGCAGGGGGAGAACAGCTGCGGGGAGCCCCCTCCCCACCTTCCCCCCCCAAAAGGGGAGGGGGACACACACAGGCAGCGCTTCCATCCTCCTCTCCCCCCTCCTCTCCTTTCTTGGAAAATCCCTGGGAAAGGCAGAAAGGATTGCGAGTTACGCACATCGGGGGAGGGAGGGGGAGGGGGGGGAACAGGCGTTTCTTGGGTGGGGTGGGGAATAAGGATAAATGAGGTCCGGTGGGGGAGGATGAAGGGGAGGGGGACGGCTCAAAGCGCAGGATTAGAATCGCGAGTCTGCGCTGCCCCCTCTCGGCGGCGGATGGGAAGGGTTGCGCCGTCGCTGCGCCCTGGGCTCAATGAAAAAGTTGGGGGGTGGGCTTCTCCTCCCAGGCCCCCCTCCTCCTCCCGACCCCAAGGAAACGGGGGTGATTCCACCCACCCACCCACCCCTCTCTTCCTCTCCCCCCCCCCCGAATCCCGAGTCCCTCCCTCTCTTCAAACTGCAGAGGGCGTCCTTGGCAGGGAAGGACAGGGTGTTTTTTTTGGGGAGGGGGTTCTAGATCCCACCCCCCAGGTGGGCAGTTTGGCAGGGAGGGGGTCAGACCCACCTGGCTGAGGGTCCCCCCCCCCTTGTGCAGGATAAGGATGGGGGAGGAAGTTACGGGGCTGCCCAGAGATTGGAGCCTTGCGGTACAGGTGAAAAGCTTTACAGGTGGAGGTGGAGGAAAAACACCGGGAATCCTCGACTTACAGCAGTGACCGTTCAAAGTTACGACAGCACTGAGAAAAGGGACCTAGGACCATTTTTCACACTTAACGACCGTTAGAAAAGGGACCTAGGACCATTTTTCACACTTAACGACCGTGGCAGCCTCCCCAGGGTCACGGGATCAACATTCAGACGCCAGGCAACCGACTCGTATTTATGACCGTTGCCGGGTCCCAAGATCACGTCGATCCGCTTTTGCGACTTTCTGACAAAGTCAAGGGGGAAGAGCCCGATTCACTTAACAACCGTGTGATTCACTTCTCAACTGCGGTTACTCACTTAACAAGGGCGGCACGAAAGGTTGTAAAATGGGGCAAAACTCAGTTAACAAGGTTGTTGCCACCCACTCAGTTTTCATGCCTAAGGCGGGACTAGAACTCCCAGTCTCCTGGTGATTGGCCCAAATTCACCCAGCCGCCTTTCATGCCTAAGGCGGGACTAGAACTCCCAGTCTCCTGGTGATTGGCCCAAATTCACCCAGCCACCCATCATGCCTAAAGCGGGACTAGAACTCCCAGTCTCCTGGTGATTGATCCAAATTCACCCAGCTGCCTTTCATGCCTAAGGCGGGACTAGAACTCCCAGTCTCCTGGTGATTGGCCCAAAATTACCCAGCCACCCATCATGCCTAAGGCGGGACTAGAACTCCCAGTCTCCTCTTGATTGGCCCAAATTCACCCAGCCACCCATCATGCCTAAGGCAGGACAGGACTAGAACTCCCTGTCTCCTGGTGATTGGCCCAAATTCACCCAGCCGCCTTTCATGCCTAAGGCGGGACTAGAACTCCCAGTCTCCTGGTGATTGGCCCAAATTCACCCAGCCACCCATCATGCCTAAAGTGGGACTAGAACTCCCAGTCTCCTGGTGATTGATCCAAATTCACCCAGCTGCCTTTCATGCCTAAGGCGGGACTAGAACTCCCAGTCTCCTGGTGATTGGCCCAAAATTACCCAGCCACCCATCATGCCTAAGGCGGGACTAGAACTCCCAGTCTCCTGGTGATTGGCCCAAATTCACCCAGCCACCCATCATGCCTAAAGCGGGACTAGAACTCCCAGTCTCCTGGTGATTGATCCAAATTCACCCAGCTGCCTTTCATGCCTAAAGCGGGACTAGAACTCCCAGTCTCCTGGTGATTGGCCCAAATTCACCCAGCCGCTTTTCATGCCTAAAGCGGGACTAGAACTCCCAGTCTCCTGGTGATTGATCCAAATTCACCCAGCCGCTTTTCATGCCTAAAGCGGGACTAGAACTCCCAGTCTCCTGGTGATTGGCCCAAATTCACCCAGCCGCCTTTCATGCCTAAAGCGGGACTAGAACTCCCAGTCTCCTGGTGATTGGCCCAAATTCACCCAGCCGCCTTTCATGCCTAAGGCGGGACTAGAACTCCCAGTCTCCTCTTGATTGGCCCAAAGTTACCCAGCCACCCATCATGCCTAAGGCAGGACAGGACTAGAACTCCCAGTCTCTTGGTGATTGGCCCAAATTCACCCAGCCGCCTTTCATGCCTAAAGTGGGACTAGAACTCCCAGTCTCCTGGTGATTGATCCAAATTCACCCAGCTGCCTTTCATGCCTAAGGCAGAACTAGAACTCCCAGTCTCCTGGTGATTGGCCAAAAATTACCCAGCCACCCATCATGCCTAAGGCAGGACAGGACTAGAACTCCCAGTCTCTTGGTGATTGGCCCAAATTCACCCAGCCGCCTTTCATGCCTAAAGTGGGATTAGAACTCCCAAGCTCCTGGTGATTGGCCCAAAGTCACCCAGGCGACAGTGAGTTCTAGTCTCACAATAGGCACAAAAAAATGGCTGGCTGACTTTGGGCCAATCACCAGGTGACAGGGAGTTCTACCCCCACCTTACACACGCAAGTCATCTGGGTGACTTGGGGCCAGTTCCTCCCTCCTTCTCTCTCTCTCTCTCTCTCTCTCTTTCTCTGCCCAGCCCACCTCACCGGGTTGTCGTTATGGGGAAAACAGGAGGAGGAATTCCTGTCTTATGTCCGCCGCCTTGATTCATTGGCCAAAACTAATAAAAGTCAGGACAGAACTAAAATCCGAATAAATCAAACGCCGCGACTCCGCCAGTGACATAGCGCCTGCTCAAAACCCAGGCTCAAGGGGGCCCTTTCCCTCGCCCCACGGCGTCGCTTGCCTTGGCCCCATAGGGAGCGCCGTTCCCCGGTCACAACTCAATGGGAAAAAGAGAGTCGAAGCTCCATTAGCTGCCTTGATTAAGCTTTGCAAACAGAGGAACAGCTCCTCGGGGACAGCTAAAGCGGGAATTAAACTTTTCTCCTCGTGAAAATAAATGACTCCGTTTAATCACTCGTCTGGAAATAATTCCACTCTGTCCGAAGGGCGTTCGGCTCTCGGAAATGAAAATGGCACATGGGGGGTCTCTGGGTGGCCTAATCAGCCTCATCCACTTCGGCTCTTCATGAAAGCAAATCGGAAAAGGGGTCCTTAAGGGTGATGGGGAAACGGCGCCTGCCAGAAGCCCCTGCATCAGAATGGAATGGAATGGAATGGAATGGAATGGAAAAGAAAAGAAAAGAAAAGAAAAGAATAGAATAGAATAGAATAGAATAGAATAGAATAGAATAGAATAGAATAGAATAGAAAGGAATAGAATGGAATAGAATAGAATAGAATATGGAATGGAATGGAATAGAAGAATAGAATAGGAATAGAAATAGGAATAGGAATAGGAATAGAATAGGATAGGATAGGATAGGATAGGATAGGATAGGATAGGATAGGATAGGATAGAAAATATGGAATGGAATAGAATAGAATATGTGGAATGGAATGGAATAGAAGAATAGAATAGAATAGGAATAGAATAGAATAGATAGGATAGAAAATATGGAATGGAATAGAATAGAATATGTGGAATGGAATGGAATGGAATGGAATGGAATGGAAGAATAGAATAGAATAGGGCTAATGAACGGAACGGAACAGAACAGAACAGAACAGAAAATATGGAATGGAATGGAATAGAATAGAATAGAAAATATGGAATGGAATAGAATAGAATATGTGGAATGGAATGGAATAGAAGAATAGAATAGAATAGAATAGAATAGAATAGAATAGAATAGAATAGAATAGAATAGGACAGGACAGGACAGGACAGGACAGGACAGGACAGGATAGGACAGGACAGGACAGGATAGAAAATATGGAATGGAATGGACTGGAATAGGAATAGAAGAATAGGAATAGAATGGATAGGATAGGATAGGATAGGATAGGATAACAGAGTTGGAAGGGACCTCCAACCCCCTGTTGAATAGAATGGAATGGAATGGAATAGAATAGAATAGGATAGGATAGGATAGGATAGAATAAGGAATAGGAATCAGAATAGAGCTGGAAGGGATCTTGGAGGTCTTCTAGTCCAGCCCCCTCCTCAGGCAGGAGAACCCATACAATCTCAGACAAGTGACTGTCCAGTCTCTTCTTAAAAGCCTCCAGTGATACAGCACAAACAACTTCTGGTGGCAGGCTGTCCCACTGGTTAATTGTCCTCGCTTTTAGGAAATTTCTCTTCAATTGCTTCTCTCCTTGGTCAGTTTCCATCCGTTGCTTCTTGTCCTGCCTTTGGGGGCTTTGGAGGATAGCTTGGTTCCCTCTTCTTTGGGGCAGCCCCTCAAAACATCGAAAGGCTGCTGTCCTGCCACCCCTAGTCCTTCTCTTTGTCAGACTAACAAAATAACGGAATTGGAAGGGACCTCGGAGGTCTTCTAGTCCAACCCGCTGCTCAAGCAGGTGACCTTAAACCATTTCAGACAAATGGGTGTCTTCTCTCTCTCTCTCTCTCTCTCTCTTTTTTTGAAAATCTCCAGTTTTGGAGCACCCGGCACTTCTGAAGTCAAATCATTCCACTCCTTAATAGGAGAACACTGGAAGGGAACCTCAGAGGTCATTTAGTCCAACCCTCCCCTCCCACTCAGGCAGGAGAGACCCTCTCCCATTCCAGACGAGCGGAGGGTCAATCTCTTCTTCAAAACCCTCCGGTGATGGGAGGAGCGCCTACGACTTCTGGAGGCGGGCCGTTCCACTGGTGACGTTGTGCCCCAGGCCCAAGTAGGTAGTAGGAAACTCAGTCCGTGAAAAAAAACAAATTTGATTCGAACAGCTGAGAATTACTTCATTCCCAGCGTCGTTCAACTCAAATTAAAACAAATTCCTCCCAACACAAATTCCTCAGTCTTATCACAAACCTTGGTCCAATTAGGCCAACTGCCAAAGGCCTTTCTTGGCAAACGTTCAGAAGTCACAAAAAGAAAGGCAAGACGAAGATGAAGCAGAAGACGAAGCTATCAGTGTTGTTTTCCAGCTAAGACCCCAAACGTTGTTGCTGGTCTTTTAAGCCTTATGGGAGAATCCAATCATTTCTTGGCCTTACTCCCAAGTCGTCCTCTTTGCTTCAGCTGCTCTTGCCTTCTGGCAGCTCTTCTCATGCCTGCATTAGGAACAGGCTCCTCCTGTTCCTCCGCCTCACTACTATCAGTCTCTGGAGGCTCTGGACTCCGCACCTCACTCCCCAATGGCCCTGGCCCCACCTCAGCCTCATCGCTGTCCGACTCCGTTACCAACTCCGTCGGCTGCTGACGGACCACAACAAGACAAGAATTCTTCTGGCTGTCACGAAATTTCGAAACTTTTGGGCTCCGTTGCGTGGAGGCTGGACTCCAGAGCTAAAGGCTGAGTGAAACCTGTAATCCAAACATAAGGCCCGACACACACACACACACACACATACACACACACACACACACACACACACACACACACACACACACACCTGTGCCCGCAGATGACCTAAGGAAGGAGACAATTCATGGTCTCAATTCTCAATTCTCCATAAATGGCCATGTGAAATGGCCACCGACGGCTGCTTGTGCCGCGGACACCCCCGAATTTCAAGCAACGCTCCCCTCTTTGGGAACCAGTTCGACCCTGGCTCTCCCCACTGTAGGTCCCCCTTCCCCTAAAACAGGGGTGAAATCTAAATTTCTTTGGTGGGCGTGGCTTGGTGCGGGAGTCATGTGACTGGGTGGGCGTGGCTATGTGACTGGGGGATCAAAAGACAGAAACTCACTAACAATGTCCTGCTGGAGCAGGGTTGGACTAGATGACCGCCAGGTCCCTTCCAGCCCTGGATTATCCTCTGAAGGTGCGTCTAGTGCCAGATTTGTAGTCCTTCCTTCCTCTCCTTTTTCTTTCCTCCCTCCCTCCCTCCCTCCCTCTCTCTTTCTTTCTCTTTCTTTCTTTCTCTCTCTTCCTTCCTTTCTCTCTCTCTTTCCTTCCTTCCTTCCTTTCTCTCTCTTTCTCTTTCTTAATTTCTTTCTTTCTCTCTCTCTCCTTTCTTCCTTCCTTCCTTTCTCTAATTTCTTTCTTTCTGTCTCTCTCCTTCCTTCCTTCCTTCCTTCCTTCCTTCCTTCCTTCCTTCCTTCCTTCCTTCCTTCCTCTCTTTCTTTATTTCTTTCTCTCCCTCTCTCTCTTTCTTTCTTTCTTTTCTTTCTTTCTTCTTTCTCTCTCTCTTCCTTCCTTTCTCTCTCTCTCTTTCTTTCCTTCCTCTCTCTTTCTTAATTTTTTCTTTCTCTCTCTCTCTCTCTTTCCTTCCTTCCTTCCTTCCTTCCTTCCTTCCTTCCTTCCTTCCTTCCTTCCTTCCTTCCTTCCTTCCTTCCTCTCTCTCTTTCTTAATTTATTTTTTACCTTTTAAAAACTGCTTTTAAAAGTAAACACAAAAAAAGCCTCTGACAGTCAGGCACCTCAGCCGGGATCCTCAAGAGCCTTGTTTTAACCCTTGAAAAGTATTTTTTTAAACAATCTTTTCGGCCGAAGAGGTTGTTAAAAAAAATGCTTTTAAAAGTAAACAACAACAACAAAAAAAGGCTCTGACGATCGCATGGCTCAGCTGGGCATGGGGGGGGGGAGGCAAGGATTGTTTGCTACCGGTTCTCCGAACCACCCGCCGCCATCGCTACCGGATTGGCCGATCCGGTCCGAACCAGGAGCATTTTCACCCCCTGCCCCAAACCACATCCTAAGCACCCCCCCACACTTCCCCGAAGCTTCCTTCCTTGCACTTGAATGGGAATGAATGAATTGAGGCCAAGCCGCGGGAGATTAATTCATCCCATTTGGGAAGCCATTTCCGTCTTTTTAATCTGTCCGGTTAAGCCTCTTTCCTGAGGTTTGGGGATTCAGCGGGAAGGCTGGAGAAGGACGACTGGGTGAATTCCCACCCCACCCACCCCCGGCTGGCCAGGACGGTGGCCTGGCCTTTTCCCCGCTCCTCAAAAAAAAGCACGGCGCTCGGATCGCAGGTTGACGGATTTACACGGCGGAGGACAATAATCTGGATTATCGGCTGGAGCGTTTGGGTGTCGCCAATTCGGGATTGGGAGCGCACCCAGCTGTCGGACACGGGAGTGAATCAAACAAGCTGTTCACACAAACTGCGCTTTGTCCACCCTTGCCAAGTTGAAGATGGATGGACTTCAATCCCCAGAATTCCCCAGCCAGGGAACATACGGTAGCACAGTTGCAGTGCTACCTGGACAACGCAGTCCTAAATTGCATTAACCGAGGGAGGCAATCAAGATCAAGGGAGGTACTCATACAACTCTACAAAGCCTTAGTAAGGCCACACCTAGAGTCCTGCATCCAGTTTTTGGTCACCACATTGTAAAAAAAGAGGTTGAGACTCTAGAAAGAGTGCAGAGAAGGGCAAGCAGGATGATGAGGGGACCGGAGGCTAAAACATAAGGTTGCAGGAACTGGGCATGGCTAGTCTAGGGAAAAGAAGGACCAGGAGAGACAGGATAGCATCTTCCAATATTTGAGGGGCTGCCCCAGAGAGGAGGAAGGGGGTCAAGCTATTTTCCAAAGCACCCGAAGGCCAGACAAGGAATAATGAATTGAAACAGATCAAGGAGAGATTCAACCTGGAAATAAGGAGGAATTTTCTGACAGTGAGAACCATCAACCCATGGAACAGAAGTTGCCTCTGATGGCTCAGACTGCTAAGACAGTCTGTTATTAACACAGCTGCTTGCAATTACTGCAGGCTCGAGTCCCACCAGGCCCAAGGTTGACTCAGCCTTCCATCCTTTATAAGGTAGGTAAAATGAGGACCCAGATTGTTAGGGGCAATTAAGTTGACTTTGTATATAATATACAAATGGATGAAGACTATTGCTAAGATAGTGTAAGCCGCCCTGAGTCTTCGGAGAAGGGCGGGATATAAATGCAAATTTAAAAAAAAAAAATTGTGGGAGCTTCATCCCTGGAAGCTTTCAAGAAGAGACTGGACTGCCATCGGTCAGAAATGGTGTAGGGTCTCCTGCTTGGATGGGCAGGGGGTTGGACTAGATGACCTGCAAGGTCCCTTCCAACTCTGTTAATCTAAATCTGTACCTCTCCCTCCAAGGTTAGAGGAGTCAATCCATCTTTAGCGGGCCTCCCCATCTTCCTAGCCCCTATCGGTCGGCGACTTAACAACCATTCGTTTTAACAACTGTTCAAAGTGACAAACGGCGCCGAAAAAGGTGATTTCCAACCGGTCCTCGTGCTTACGACCGTCGCGACATCCCGTTCTGCGATCAAACTTCAGGCACTTACCAAATTTGCGACGGTCGAGGTCTCCTGAGGTCACGTGATCACCGTTTGTGATTCCTACCCCCCCCCAAGCCAGATTCGGACAAGAAAACTCAATGGGGAGGGATGTCGGTTTTGCTTAAGGACGGCATGCTTCGCTTAACGGCTGGCAGGGATTTTACTTCATCGCTTTTGGCACAGAGGGTGGCAAAATCGGGCGTGACTCGCGTAACAAGTCCTCGATTCACGACGGAAAACCTGGTCCCCGTTTGTGGGTCGTAAATCGAGCAGTACCTGTATTATTTTTCCCCGCCTGAAATCCTCCAGGGATGGGCACGACCCCGACTTTTCTTAGGCTTCGGGTTCTCCTCTCCAAATCTGCAGATTTTTTGGTTGTTTTTTTTTTGGTCAAGCTGGCATATTTTGCAATGCAGGTTTTACAGATGGGAAGGGACCCTGTAGGTCATCTAGTCCAACCCCCCCTCCGCCCATCCAAGCAGGAGACTCTACACCATTTCTGACCGATGGCCGTCCGGTCTCTCCTTGAAAGCCTCCAGGGATGAAGCTCCCACAACTTCCGAAGGCAGTTTCTGTTCCTTCCTTTTTTTGCAAGATCCAACAGCATCGTGGTTTGAAAGGAAACTTGGTTTGGCTTTAGCGAATGTTGGCTTGTGACTGGCAAACCCTGAATGAATTTGAACCATGCCCCGTGCTGTTTTTTCCCCCCCCTTTCGTTAAAAAATGCCTTTGCGTTCCCGTTGCTACTAAGTTTCCAAGCTCTTCTGATTGGTTGTGTGGGATTGTCATTCCTTATTTCTTGCAAGCTTCTTTTCTGAACCGATCCGGCCCTCCTCTGCTTATTGATGTCTTAATTTCCTCCTGAGCTTTACACATAACACACTGCAATTTCTCCAATTGTATCTTCAGACATTAACTCTTCAAGGTTAACCAAATAATGGCTTTCAATTATGGGCTTGCCAGCAGCATTCGGTTGGAAATGTTGTTATCCAAATTAATAGTTTCCAGGTGAATGCTGAGTTTTCCAAGGCTTATTTTTGCCTTCTCAAAATATATTACTTGTTGATTGACTTGTTGATCAGTGAAGACCTGGACTGACGAGGCAAAATTAAAGCTACAGGCTTGCTTTGACTGCACTGATTGGAATGTTTTTGAAGATACCTCTGCAGACCTGGATGTTACGATGCGCGGGCACGATGCGAACTGGTAGTAAAGGTAAATAGAACTCACCCGTGATATATACATACATAAATACATACATGCAGCAGCTGCCAAAAAAGCCAACACAGTTCTGGGCTGCATAAACAGAGGGATAGAATCAAGATCACGTGAAGTGTTAATACCACTTTATAATGCCTCGGTAAGGCCACACTTGGAATATTGCATCCAGTTTTGGTCGCCACGATGTAAAAAAGATGCTGAGACTCTAGAAAGAGTGCAGAGAAGAGCAACCAAGATGATTAGGGGACTGGAGGCTAAAACATATGAAGAACGGTTGCAGGAATTGGGCCTGGCTAGTTTAATGAAAAGAAGGACTAGGGGAGACATGATAGCTGTGTTCCAATATCTCAGGGGTTGCCCCAAAGAAGAGGGAGTCAAGCTATTCTCCAAAGCACCTGAGGGTAGAACAAGAAGCAACGGGTGGAAACTGATCAAGGAGAGAAGCAACTTAGAACTACGGAGAAACTTCCTGACAGTTAGAACAATCAATAAGTGGAACGACTTGCCTGCAGAAGTTGTGAATATTCCAACACTGGAAATCTATCTGTCTCTCTCTGTCTCTCTCTCTCTTTCTCCCTCTCTCTCATCTATCTGTCATGTCTCTCTCTCATCCCTATATGCCATCTATCTATCATATCTATCTCATCTATCTATCATAGGTTGGACTAGAAGACCTCTAAGGTGCTTTCCGGCCCTATGATTCTATGATCTCTCTCTCCCTCCCTCCCTCCCTCCGCCTCCCTCTCCCTCTCTCTCTTTCTCACTGAGACCTTCGGCCAAAGAACTGTCATTTCTTTTTTTGGGGGGGGGGTGGAGCTGCTTAGATCTCCTTTGGACTTTTTCCTGGTTGGCGTCTTCCAGTGTTGGACTGCAGTTCCCATCACTCCCAGCCAGCCAGGTCTAGGCGACGTAGGACAGCCACCCAAAAGACCCATAGCCTTCTTCCCTTTACACATCTCAGTGTTGGTTTTCAAGAGGGGACGGACCACCAGGTTACCCATGTGGCTGGACTCCGGCGTCTCTCCAGCCCGGCCGGGAAATCTGGTCCCTACGGAGAACGAGCATCACATGGATGGGAAGAAGGAGAAAAAAAAGCACAATTCCTTCTTTCTTTTCCCCCATTTTTCCATGCTAACGTTTGAGGAGGGGAGCCATCAAGCCATAAAGCCGGGGGTTGGACTAGGCTCCCTTCCAGTCTTAGGATTCTAGGGCCATTGCAACTCTCTCTCTGCGGCACCCCAACTCCAGATGACACCCCGCCCGCCATCCTACCTGTGTCTCATGTTGCTCTGGCTCCTCTCGGCTTCCTCCGCCGTCATCCCGGCCTCCATAAGGTAGCTCTCCATCCGCCGTTTCTCCATGCAGCACCTGGTGGCCTCCGCTCCCTGGAGAGAATTCAGGGCCTCCGCATCTGAGCCCAGAGGGACCCCTTGTCTCTTGGGGCTTCGCCGCTGTCCGCCGTCCCCGCCTCGCGTCTTGCTCTTCTTATTCAGGCCGTAGAGTTCCTCCAGGCTGAACTTACCTCCCGCTCCGGTAGACCCCCGTCCCATGGGGGCCGGACCCCCACGGGAAGAACTAGCAAACATGAGTGGGAGGCGGAGTGGGGGGGAAAACCAGCACCCTACGGAGGACAGCAGCCTGGGTGGAACAACCACAGAGTGGCTTTTCTGGGCTGCAGGGTGGGGTGGGGGAGAAACACGTGGGGGGATTTGTACGGCTAGCAGCTGTTGAGTGTGGTCTCTGTGCGGGTGTTGTCCATCGGGTCCTCCTGCTTTCCCCTCCCCTGGTCTCGCAGCCTTTTGATCGCCCGGTTGGTGTCTAATCCCTTTTTCCTGGGGGTGGGGGCGGTTGTGATTAATTTCCTCGGGATTTTTTTTTTCTTGTGGGGGGGGGGGAAGGTCCTTTTGCATGCAGGTCAGCAAAGGGGTCCGACGACGCGATTGGAGCGCCCCGTTTTTTTCACCGGGGGGGGGGGAAGTGAGAAAGGGGTCGGTTTTCGCTCTCAAGGCAAACTCTTTGCCTTGAGCTCAGCTTTTGAAAGCAGCTATGTCCCAGGGGCAAAATCTCGCCGGACACGCCGGCTGCTCGTCTCGGAATGGCCGGGGAGTCCTCGATTTAGAACGGCGATGGAGCCCCACATTTTGTTTTTTTGGTGGTTAAGTGAGACAGCGGCGAACTGACTTTGGGCCAGGGGCAAAATGGGACTTTGGGCCCCATTTTACAGCCTTCCTTGCCACAGTTGTTAAGTGAATTGCCGCACTTATTAAGTTAGTAACACGGTTAGCCACGGGTTTCACATTATGTTTGCCCCGTGTGAGCACACGTGCCGGCCTTCCACGCATGGCTTTGGTCTCTCGCGCGCCTTCTGCGCATGTACTCGGCCTCAAAAACATGCCTAAATAGGATGGCATAGAGCTACGGCGGGTGGCCGGGATCACCCGCGATTTCTGCTACCAGTTTGGCCGAACCGGTTGAATACCACCAGAGGTTGTGGGTGCTCTTATCACTGGAGGCTTTTAAGAAGAATCTGAGCAGCCCCTTGTCTGGAATGGTAGAGGGCTGGCTGAGCAGGGGGGTTGGACTAGAAGACCTCCAAGGTCCCTTCCAACTCTGTCCATATTCTATTCTACTCTATTCCATTCCATTCCATATTTTCTATTCTATTCTATTCTATTCTATTCTATTCTATTCTATTCTATTCTATTCCATATTTTCTATTCTATTCTATTCCATATTTTCTATTCTATTCTATTCTATTCCATTCCATATTTTCTATTCTATTCTATTCTATTCTATTCCATATTTTCTATTCTATTCTATTCTATTCCATATTTTCTATTCTATTCTATTCCATTCATTTTCTATTCTATTCTATTCTATTCTATTCTATATTTTCTATTCTATTCTATTCCATTCCATATTTTTTATTCTATTCTATTCTATTCTATTCTATTCCATTCCATATTTTCTATTCTATTCTATTCCATTCCTTATTTTCTATTCTATTCTATTCCATTCCATATTTTCTATTCTATTCTATTCTATTCTATTCTATTCTATTCTATTCTATTCTATTCTATTCTATTCCATTCCATATTTTCTATTCTATTCTATTCTATTCCATTCCATTCCACATTTTCTATTCTATTCTATTCTATTCTATTCTATTCTATTCTATTCTATTCTATTCTATTCTATTCCATTCCATATTTTCTATTCTATTCTATTCTATTCTATTCTATTCTATTCTATTCTATTCTATTCTATTCTATTGTTAGAACGGCATTGGAAAAAGTGACTTATGACCGTTTTTCACGCTTACGGCCATTGTGGCATCCCCATGCTCATGCGATCAAAATTCAGACGCTGGGCAAATGATTCGTACTTATGACGGGTCGCAGTGGGGGCAAATTGACAAACGGGGCAAGGAAGGCAGGTCGTAAAACGGGGCAAAACTCCCATCACAAATGTCTCGCTTAGCAACAAAATTATTTTTGTGGGAGTCAATTGAGGCCGTAAATCAACCTGGGTGGCCTTAAACCTACAGCCGTGGCCAAAATTGTGGAAACCTTTCGGGGGAAAAAGTGTATTTTTGGGGTTTGATGGCTAATAACACCACTTTTTTGGGGGGAAGTTCTATTATGGAATAATCCTATTCCACTGCTGGAATGGCCTGGGAACAGCCCAGATCTTCACCCAATGGAAAATCTAGGGAGCCCACTCAAGAAACTGGTTAGTCAGAAGCGACCCAGCAATGAAACCCAGTTAATAGAAGCCGTCATTCCATCTTGGTTTCATGTGAAAACAGCTGCAGAACTCAAAGGCTCGGTTCACTCCGTGGGAAGACGTTGTAAGGCCGTCATTCATGCTAAAGGTTGCCCAATGAAGGATTAAACTGATCATTTTTGTCTATCTCGTTTTTTCTACGTGTTTCATTTTGTTCTTTATACCGTAACTGCTATTCTAATAGCAAATCCTTCCTCAAAGTGATTGCATTACATGATTAAATTATGTAAATTACCTTTGATTAAATTACCTTTCCATTGATAAGATAGTTTTATGGTACTGCTCCCCCAAAAAGTGATGTTATTAGCTAGTTTTAAGAAAATAACACTTTTCCCCAAAGGGGTTTCCACAATTTTGGCCACAGCTGTAACTCTTGCATAATCTCCTTTGCAGGGCGTGTCAAGAAATTTCTGACAAAATAAAATACGGGAAATAGGCCGACGGGAGATCAAAAGGCCCAGCTCGCATTAAAACATCCTGCAGATTTCAAAGAAGAAGCGAGAAGAGATTAAGCCTGAATTATGCATTGCCGGAACTCAGAAAGACATTTCTAGATGCATTTTTTTTTTTTAAATGGAAAGCGTGCAGAGAAGAGCAACCAAGATGATTAGGGGACGGAAGGCTAAAATGTATGAAGAACGGTCGCTGGAATTGGGAATATCTAGTTTAATGAAAAGAAGGACTAGGGGAGACACGATAGCAGTCTTCCAATATCTCAGGGGCTCCCCAAAGAAGATTTGGGGGTCAAGCTATTCTCCAAAGCACCTGAGGGTAGAACAAGAAGCAATGGGTGGAAACTAATCCAGGAGAGAAACAACCTGGAACGAAGGAGAAACTTCCTGAGAGTGAGGACAATTAACCAGTGGAACTCCTCGCCACCAGAAGCTGTGGGTGCTCCACAATCACTGGAGGTTTTGAAGAAGAGTCTGGACAGCCACTTGCTCCAAATGGTACATGGCCGCAAAGGTGAACCTATGGTGCACGTCGTCGCCCCCCAGCTCAGTCAGCTGGTCGTTGGGTTTCCGAGGCGCACGAGTCCCGGCCAGCTGGTGAAGTTCCCAGCACTCTGGCTTGTGAGCCTTTTGGTTTGGGCACCCTGTGCCTACAAGGTTACCCATCATCACTGCTATGTGGTTTGACTAGAAGACCTCCAAGGTCTCTTTCGACTGTGTTATTATTCTGCGAGTTTCTTCTATCACCTGCAGAGGCTCAACCAATGTACCGCAGGGAGAAAAACAACGGCCGAAAAATACAAAAGCAGAGATTTCAAGAACCATGGTACGGTATTTCGTGTGGGGAGCTTCCTGGGGCATTGCCCCATTCCCATCCTGCTGGCAACTGCCCCACGTGGAACCTCCGAAGGCTGCCATCCGTTCTCTCTCAGATGGGCCAAGGGGACAGGGAGTCCTCGGCTTACGACCACACCCGAGCCCAACGTTGCTGTGGTTAAGTGAGACAGCGGCGCGAGTGGTAACGACCTTCCTCGCCACGGCAGCAAAGTCAAATCGCTGCAGTAACATTAAAAAGTTACAAACACGGTCGTTAAGTGGATCTGATTTCCCCATGGGTTTTGCTGGCGAGGTGGTCGCCAAAGGGGATCGTGTGACCCCCCTCCCCCCCGGGATACTGCGACCGTCATAAATATGAGTCGGTTGCCAAGCGCCTGACTTTTCATCCCCTGACCCTGGGGATGCCGCAATTAATGCTGCTGTTAAGGATGAAAAACGGTTGTCGTTTCACTCTTTTCGGCGCTGTTGTAACTTCGGTCACTAAATGAACTGTCATTAAGTCGAGGAGCACCCGTATTCAAGACACAGGGAATAATAAGCCTGGCTCCGAATCCCCAGAGCGAAAAATACACGGAATAAAAAGATACACACAAAGGAGTCACCCAGCTATATATTTATTTTTCTGAGCGAAGATGCGAGACTGCATTTCCTTCTGCTACTGAAATGCTTCAATCTTTTTTCTTTCCGTTTCTGGGCCTCGAAGCCCAAGAAAATCAACAAGCAGGAGAAGAAAAATAATAATAAAAAAGCCGCGTAAAAACTCCCAACCTCCTTCGACGCAGCCCCACGGCCGTCCCGTTCAGCGACGGTTTTAAAAGTCGAACGAAGAGACTGACGACCGGCTCCTCAAAGACAAACCCCAAAAGGCAAGTCCCGAACGGGCCAAGATGGTGCAGAGAGAGAAAAACGGGGTCCGAATATCCCGAAACGACTGAGATCCAATTTATTTTTTAAAAAATAAAATAAATCAGAAGATTCCACTATAAATAAGAGCGATACCCGGCGATGGAGCACCATCCAGATCTGGTTCTTCGGAGGGAAAAACGGCTCCCGCCAGAGGTACAATTCCTCGGGGAAAAGGTGCAAATGCCCAGCATCATGGGAAATGGTGGATGGCTTGCTATTTCTGGATGCTCCACGGAGTCCTTGGGGGGGGGGAGTGCCCCCCCACCCACCCAAAAAGAGAGAGACCTAGCCAGCACGAGCCGAGAAAAAGGGCAAAGCCCGGATGAAGCTGTCCAGCTTGTTCCGGAAAAGCTCACTCTGGATGCTCTCGTTTAAGCTGCAGAGGGGGTTTTTGACCACGTACTCCACATAAATCTAAGAGAAGAGGGGAGAAACAGAGGTGGGCGGTAAGCTGGGAGTCCTTCCCCTCCCGAGCCCACCTAATCGCCCCCAATCCCGAGAGAGAAAACGGGTCCGAATATCCCGAAACGACTGAGATCCAATTTATTTTTTAAAAAATAAAATAAATCAGAAGATTCCACTATAAATAAGAGCGATACCCGGCGATGGAGCACCATCCAGATCTGGTTCTTCGGAGGGAAAAACGGCTCCCGCCAGAGGTACAATTCCTCGGGGAAAAGGTGCAAATGCCCAGCATCATGGGAAATGGTGGATGGCTTGCTATTTCTGGATGCTCCACGGAGTCCTTGGGGGGGGGGAGTGCCCCCCCACCCACCCAAAAAGAGAGAGACCTAGCCAGCACGAGCCGAGAAAAAGGGCAAAGCCCGGATGAAGCTGTCCAGCTTGTTCCGGAAAAGCTCACTCTGGATGCTCTCGTTTAAGCTGCAGAGGGGGTTTTTGACCACGTACTCCACATAAATCTAAGAGAAGAGGGGAGAAACAGAGGTGGGGCGGTAAGCTGGGAGTCCTTCCCCCTCCCCGAGCCCACCTAATGCGCCCCCCCAATCCCCGAGAGAGGAAAAATGGGGCCTTCAAAGGGCCCAGTTGGTCTTTTTATTTATTTTTTTCCCCCATGAAGAAGGCATTTGATAGTGTAGAATCTTCCCGGCAGGAATGAAATAATTTTAACTGCTGGACGTTTCATCACCTGACTAGATAACCTCATCAGTTTCCTCCGTTAAGGGAGCAAATCCCGCTTCCTTCCAGCACTGATGTTGTTACCTGCTAGGGTAGTGAATTGTCGGCATGCAAAACCGGCAAGCTCAGAGAGCACCAAGGAGCCCACCGTCCTCCCACTCCTCGGCTCTGCAAGCCCCCCAACTCCCTTCTAGCATTGATGACGTTACCTAGGCGGGTCATGAAACGTCTGCAAGAAAAACCACCCAGCCCAGAGAGCACCAAGGAGCCCACAGTCCTCCTCCTCCTCTTTTCCTTCTTATCCTCCTCTTCTTCACTCTGCTCTTCCTCCTCCTCCTCTCTGCAAACCCCACTCCCTTCTAGCACTGATCACATTACCTAGGTGGGTCATGAAACGTCTCAAGCTCAGAGAGTACTAAGGGCCTCACATTCCTCCTCTACTTCCCCCTCTTTGCAAATCTCACTCCCTTCTAGCGCCGATGTCGTTCCCTAGGTGGGTCATGAAACGTCTGCAAGAAAACCACCAAGCTCAGAAACCACCAAGTAGCCCGCAGTCGTCGTCTTCCTCCTCTCCACAAGAAAACCACCAAGCTCAAAGAGCCCCCAAGGACCTCAGTTTAACCCTGAGCTACAAATATTTTTCTTCTATTGCCGGAACATTTTTCATTCCGCTTATTAAGATTCCCTGGTCAGTTTAGATGACTGTGCAAAAAGATTTCCTAAACTTGCTGAGACTTCTTTTTTTTTTTTTTTTTAAAAAAAGAGGCCTTTTCCAATTTCCGCAGGAAAACTGGAAGCGACCGCCGAGCAAAATTTTTCTTTTTCTTGGTTCTTCCAAGCCTTAAATAACTCGGCCATTCTGTTGGGCACGGCTCCATTTTAACAAGCGGCCGGCTTGCTTAGCGGTAGACCATTCGGGGGCCCGGTTCCAAGTCGTAAGACGAGGACCACTTGTAGAGTAAGCGGGACACAGCAACCCACAAATCCTCACATAGCTGTAGATCTGGTGCAGGATGTCCTGGATGTTGCCCACTCCCAGGTCGGTGTTCATCACCACCTTGAGTCCGCTGGGCGTCTCGTAGTAGTGCAGCTTGTACTTGCTGGTCTGGAAGGAGAGGAAGCCGTCCTTCCTGCGATGGAGCGGGACGTTAAGGGAAACAAACGGCCCTCTTCGCCCTCCTGCCAGGTGTCAAGTCCTGCAAAGTGCAGCTTTAGGGGTGCATTAGGAAGAAAAACCCCCCGTGGGGTCCTTTTCTTTCCCTACTCCCACCCCTCCCCTTTGATTGTCCAGTGAGGGGTGGAGGAGGAGGAGGAAAAGGATACATATCCACAGGGCTCATTTTGCTAACGAAGGAGCGGATGGAGAAGAGCATCCCATACATCAGCTTGAACTCCTGGGGGAGAGAGAGAGAGAGAGAGAAGGGATGAGAGGCGGTTATGGGATACAGAAAACAGGTCGCTCTGGGTCCTATAACACAGGTGGGCATATGCATAATTTTGTATTAACTTTCTTTCTTTCTCTTCCTTCCTCCATCCCTCCCTTCCTTTCCTCCCTCCTTTCTCTCTCTCTTTTTCTCTTCCTTCCTCAGTTCTTCCGTCCCTTTCTTTCTCTCTTCCTTCCCTCCCTTTCTCCCTTCCTTCGTCCCCTCCCTCCCTTCTTTCTCCTTTTTTTTCTCTTCTTTCCTCCCTCCCTCCAGTTTCTTCCCTCTTTTCCTTCCTCTGTTCCTCCCTCCCTCCCTTTCTCTTTTCTTTTTTCTTCCTCCCTCCCTTCTTTCTCTTTTTCTTTCTTCCTTCCTTTCCTCCCTCCCTCCCTCCCTCTCTTTTTCTTTCTTTCTGTCATGGTTATGTAATGCATATCCAAGGGGGTGACCCTTCGAGAGCTGCATGCAACGAAATTTCATTTTAATGTATGCTGATGAGTGTACATTCAGAGCAACAATAAAGTTATTCTAAAAGTTCTAAGCCTTAATAGAGGTGGTCCCCGGCTTACAAGAGTTTGTTTAGTGACATTCAAAGCTACAATGGCATTGGAAAATGTGACTTAGGACCGTATTTCAGAGTTACGAACGTCAAGGCATCCCCAGGGTCTAGCAATCAAAATTCAGAGGCTTGGCCATTGGTTTGTATTTTGGACTGTCACGGTGTCCCAAGGTCACGTGATCTGCTTTTGCGATCTTCTGACCAGCAAAGTCAAGGGGTGGGGGTGGGGAGAAACCAGATTCACTTAACAACCATGTTAGTAACTTATCAACTGCGGCGATGGCAAGATAAAAGTCGTAAAACGGGGCAAGCAAAACTCACTGAAGAACTGCCTCGCATCGCCAGGGAAATGTTGGAGCTCAAGGGTGGTGGTTTTTAAATCCAGGACTGCCTGCAATTATTCTCGCTGATAGGGATTTTCTCCTTAATTCTCAGTTAAATTCTAATTTTAAAATGCTAAGTCCGGGAAGGGGCGAGAGGCCAGGCTTTTTCAGCCGATTCGTAATACTCTGGCACCACACTGCACCAAGTTTATGCAAATGAAGGCAATTCAAGACAAGGGAACATTGTGCTGTTTCTCTTTATCCAAGCATTAAAGGCTTCCATCCAAAAAACACACAGCTCCAGAGACGGCAGGCAGGGCCCAGTGGGGGCTCTAGAAAGTCTTAAAAGGAGACCTGAGAGACTGTCTGTCAAGGTTAACCCTTCCCTTGCTGAGCACCATGGGGCAACCCTATTAAAACCTTCCTGCATATAGATCTAGGTCTTGAATGGGGTGCAGGACCCAGAATTGTGAATTAAAATTAGGGGACGGCAGATCCCACCCCAAATGTTCTGCTGGAGAGCTAGAATCCCAGAGGGGAGGAGGGGGTCAAGTGGGGAATTAGCCTGGACTCACTATGTAAACACAAGAGGGTTAGGTCCAGTGATGGGATTCAGCTAGTTCGGGAGAACCGGTAGTTAAATCGCTGGCTGGCTCTGCCCCTTCCTGCCCCGCCCCTTTCATGAGCCCCCCACTTGTCCCATTTCGGTGCTTCAGGGAGGCCTCTAGGCCCAAAACGGGGCATGGGAGGGTGCGGTGTGCCCCCCCCCCCCGTGGCCCATTTTTGCTCCCAGGGGTGTGCAGGAAGCCGAGTGTTGCCTGTCACACACCATCTGGCCACACCCACCCACCCAGTCACTAGGGCAGAGAACCGGTTGTTAAATTATTTGAATCCCACCACTGGTTAGGTCTAAGTTCCCATGAATGCCTTAGAGAGGTAGGTAGATGTTTGTGTGTGCGCGCGCACGTGCATGTGTGTGTCCAACTTCGGCAACTTTTAAGACCTGTGGACTTCAACTCCCAGAATTCCTCAACCAGTGCATTATTTTCACACCCTTTAAATTGTCACACCATCTAGCCCACCTCTAATTCGTTTATTAATCTAATTTGTCCTGAGCTATTTTTTTCCCCACTTTGCTGAAATCAAGGTACATCACATCTATTTACTAAGAAAATTTCCCAATTTAAAAAAAACAAACAAACAGGTACATTTGTTCTTATCCTATCCATGCTGCATTCTGGTAAACCCTCCTGGCTGGGGAATTCTGGGAGCTGAAGTCCACAAGTCTTAAAAGTTTCCAACATTGGACTCATCTTAGAGCCTTATCTGGCCATTCCCACGCGAACGCTGCCGGTCTGGGGAAGATTCCTGTGCTATAGGCGGAGAACAACAAAGTAGTTGGCTTGAACCTTAGATGGGTGGGTCTGGTTCTTCACCCCTGAAAACAGATAAAGGTTCCCCTCACACATATGTGCTAGTCGTTCCCGACTCTAGGGGGCGGTGCTCATCTCCGTTTCAAAGCCGAAGAGCCAGTGCTGTCCAAAGACGTCTCCGTGGTCATGTGGCCGGCATGACTCAAGGCATGGAATGCTGTTCCCTTCCCATCAAAGGTGGTTCCTATTTTTCTACTTGCATTTTTTAACGTGCTAGGTTGGCAGAAGCTGGGACAAGTAATGGGAGCTCACCCCGTGACATGGTGCTAGGGATTCGAACCGCTGAACGGCCGACCTTTCGATCGACAAGCTTGGCGTCTTAGCCCCCGAGCCACCGCGTCTCATTTGTATCATGTCCCCCGATACTTCCTTCACAATTCAGAGCGGTTCAAGGGTGAAACCAATGACCCGTCCTCTTCACTGGATGTGTCCAGCTGGGGTTGGCCAGCCAGCCGTGGGACGTTGGATTGAGATTCCTGCACCGGGCAAGACGGTGGATTCCTGGGCCATACCATCCTATCCAGTTCTGGATTTCTGTTCCTACTCCCGCCTGCTTTTCCTCTGCCCTCTACACACAGGATAAAGAGCAGTAGTTAAAGAAGCTCTGATACCTGGCTAAAAGCAGAAGTACAAAGCTTAGCCCCTCCGCTCCTTTTGCCTCTCTGCGGCCAGCGGCAGCTGCAGAAGCACATGTAAGCATGGCATTCAATCAGCTTAAAGGGTTGTGTGTTTTTTTTTAATCCATTAACGGCTAAGCCCTGCTCCCTTGGAGCCCCACCAAATTTTTGAAAGATTCATATCGGGCGAGATTAGCGGCGACTGAGGCCACCCAATCAGAAAGAGGCGTTTGTTTAAAACCCCGGTCAAACTGAAATAACACTTTATCGGCAAGCGTTGAAGCTGAAATCAGTTTTTGGGGATGTCGCATCAAAGGCCGTTTCCCAAGTGAGGTGTTTTGTTTTGTTTTTAATCGATTTAGTCAGCAGATTTTTTTAAACGGTCCATCTACTTCACGACATGGGTTTTGTTCCTAGGGGTAATGGAGCTATAACTCCCATCCTCCCACATTCCGCGGCTAGAAAAGTGCAAACTGGGTTTTCTGGAAAGCTTCCGTGGCTTTAACGGGATGCAAGTCCTCTAACTACAAGTTGGGAGTTTTATTTATTTCTAGCACAATTTTAATAGCCCACTCAACTCAAAAAGACCCCAGGTGGGTTTACAGCAAGTTAAAATCGCAGATAGACCTCGACTTACGACAGTTTGCTTAGCGACCGTTAGAAGTTACAACGGCACCGAAAAAAAGTGACTTGGGCTGTTTTCACACTTACGACCTTTGCAGCATCCCTGGGGTCACGCGATCCAAATTCAGCTGCTGGGCAACTGGCTCGTACTTACGACCGCTGCTGTGTCCCAAAGTCATGTGATCCCCTTTAGTGACACTCTGACAAGCGAAGTCAATCGGGGGGGGGGGGAGCCAGATTCACTTAACAACCAGACATACTAACTTATTAACTGCAGTGATTCACTTAACAATTGAGGCAAGGAAGGTCGTAAAACAGGGCAAAACTCACTTAGCAAACGTGTCACTTAACCACGTAAATTTTGGCCTCCATTGCGGTTCTAAGTCGACGGCTACCTGTGTTTACCTTGCCTGAAGGTTTTGTAGAGTTTTACCTTTTCAATGTTGTTAAGCCACCCAAAGTTATCCTTTCGCAAGACGGGCGGCCAATACATTAAATTATTTAAATGATTGAATAATCTGAATAGAGGTAGTCCTCGATTTGCAACAGTTCACTTAGTGACAGTGGCATCAAAAAAAACCTGATTTATGACCATTTTTCACACTTAATGACCGCTGCAGCATCTGTGGTCAAAATTTAGAGGCTTGGCAAGTGATTTATATTTATGATGGTTGCAGTGGATCATGGGATCCCCCTTTTGTGACCTTCTGAAGAGCAAAGTCTGAAGCCAGATTCACTGAACGACCGTGTCACTAACTTAACAACTTATATGAGCCGCGGAGGTGCAGTGGTTAGAGTGCAGTACCATGGGCTGCTTCTGCTGACAGCGGGCTGCCTGCAATTTGGCAGATCGAATCTCACCAGGCTCAAGGTTGACTCAGCCTTCTATTCTTCCGAGGTCGGTAAAATGAGGACCCAAATTGTTGAGGGCAATTGGCTGACTCTGTAAACCGCTTAGAGAGGGCCGTAAAGCGGTATATAAGTCTTAAGTGCTATTGCTGAGGAAGGAAGGAAGGGAGGAAGGAAGATGAGAAGGACAGGACGGTAAGGGGAAGGAAGGAAGTCATCTTGGTGCAGTGATTAGAGTGCAGTATTGCAGGCTGACCCTGCCCGCAGCCAGCAGTTCGAATCTCACCAGGCTCAAGGCTGACTTGGCCTTCCATCCTTCTGAGATGGGTCAAATGAGGACCCGAAATTGTTGGGGGCAAGAGGCTGACTCTAAACTGCTCTAAGAGGGTTGTAAAAGCACTATAAAGCAGCATTTAGGTCTAAAAATGCTATTGCTAAGTTCTATTATTATTAACAACTGCAACAATTTGCTTAACAACTGTAGGAAGGAAGGTAATAAAATGGAGCCAAACTCACTTAACAAGTGCCTAACTTAACAACAGAAATGTTGGGAGGGTGAGGGGTCCATTGTGGCCGTAAGTTGAGGACTACTACCCTGGGCTTCTGTTGTGATTTTCTAAGGTTAATTAATAATATTAATTCCTTATCATTATAATGATAACAAATGAATTATAACCATCTGCTCTATAACAATATAATAATAATAAGTGATTAAAATATATATTTTAAGAAGGTACTTGGTTGATACCTAGGATGCTGGCAGCAACCCATATCAACCATCAGCACCAGTCAATGGTATTTGTGACGCATTTTTACATGTTCAGTTGACTGAGTTTCATGTTTAATGAATAAAGTATATAATAATAATAATAATAATAATAATAATAATAATAATAATAATAATAATAATAGTAATAATAAATACCAGTCAATATAATACTAATACCAGTGAATAGTATTTGTGATGCATTTTTGAATGATTAGTTGACTGAGTTTCATGTTTAATGAATAAAAGTTTATATTAATAATAATAATAAAAAATACCAAGTCAATGGTATTTGTGACGCATTTTTACATGTTCAGTTGACTGAGTTTCATATTTAATGAATAAAAGAGATAATAATAATAATAATAATAATAATAATAATAATAATAATAATAATAATAATAATAGTAATACCAGTGAATGGTATTTGTGATGTATTTTTGAATGTTCAGTTGACTGAGTTTCATGTTTAATGAATAAAAGTTTATATTAATAATAATAAAAAAAAATACCAGTCAATGGTATTTGTGACACATTTTTACATGTTCCGTTGACTGAGTTTCATATTTAATGAATAAAAGAGATAATAATAATAATAATAATAATAATAATAATAATACAGTGAATGGTATTTGTGATGTATTTTTGAATGTTCAGTTGACTGAGTTTCATGTTTAATGAATAAAGTATATAAACAATAATAATAATAACAATAATAATAATACCAGTCAATGGTATTTGTGATGCATTTTCGAATGTTTAGGTGAGTGAGTTTCATATTTAATGAATAAAAGAGATAATAATGGTAATAATAATGATAATAATAATAATAATACCACCAGTCAATGGTGTTTGCGTGTGCATTTTTGAATGTTCAGTTGACTGAGTTTAATATTTAATGACTGAAAGAGATAATAATAATAGTTTCATGTTTAATGAATAAAGTATATAATAATAATTATTAGGTCTTTGGTTATTCGGGTTTTCTCCCGCGTAAAATTGGAAGTGTCTTGGCGACGTTTCGACGAAGTCTCATTCGTCATCTTCAGGCTTCAGCTTCGTGCTTCCGGGAGCACGAAGCTGAAGCCTGAAGATGACGAATGAGACTTCGTCGAAACGTCGCCAAGACACTTCCAATTTTACGCGGGAGAAAACCCGAATAACCAAAGACCTACATACAAACACCCGCGAAAACCTCAGAAAACTAATAATAATAATAATTATTAATAATAATAATAATACGAAATCCAGCATAGTTATCTCGTTTGCTGTGTATACTCTAATAATAATAATAATAATAATAACAATAATAATAATAATTATTATTATTATTGGCGCCCAAGAGAACAACCCCCTCTCCCCCCACGCGGGCAAAAGAGCCTGGCCGAGGCCTCTGAGCGCGTGCAGAGGGCAGTTCTCCCCCCCCTCCGCCCCCCATCCCATGAGGGGCCCATGTGGGGGGGGGTCTCACCTCCTCCTTGGAAATGCCGGCCTGCTTCTTGCGGTTCCACTCGCTGTAGTGCAGGCAGACGCCGTTGCGGTCGAAGAGGTAGAGGTTGTGCACCGTCATCTGGGGGTGGCGGGGGGAGAGAGAGACAAAGTGGGGCGGGGGGCAGGAGACCCCCAAGTTAGAGCCAGGCTGCGGGAGAGCCCCCTCCCCACAACGCAGAGGGAGCTCAATACACCCGTCCTGAGGATAACGCCGCCCATCATCCACTACCCCAGATTTTTCGAGGCACACCCCCCCCTCAAATATTTACCTCAGCCGCCGCTCCCCGTCTCTATGACAACCTGCAGGCCCGACGTCCTCCGCTTCCGCCTATGCGACGCCGATCGCTGATTGGGCCCGTCTCGCTTTCAGCCCGCCTTTTTCTCCCCGAGCATGCGCCGTCGCGCGCGCCCGTGCCCGTACGACCGGGGGGGGGGAGGTAAAAAAAACAAAAAACACTTGCCCGGAAGGAAAATGGCGGCGTCGGCTTCACCCCACTCCCGCCCCCGAGGCTTTGCCTGGCGGTGCGCGGGGGGCGAAAGAAGCCGAGCGGGGCCCCCGGCGAGGACCGGAACGGCGGGGATGGCGGCCTAGAGGCCTGGCGGGGCAGCAGAGTGGGTCTCAAAAGCGAGGACCCGAAGCGGGGCCCGCTAAAATGACGGGGAGGGGGGGGTGGACACTGTTTACCTCAGGAGTGGGGGAGGATCACTGTTTATCTCAGGAGTGGGGGAGGGGGACACGGTTTACCTCAGGAGTGGGGAGGGGGACACGGTTTACCTCAGGAGTGGGGAAGGGATCACTGTTTACCTCAGGAGTGGGGAGGGAGTCACTGTTTACCTCAGGAGTGGGGAGGGAGTCACTGTTTATGTCAGGAATGGGGAAGGGATCACTGTTTATCTCAGGAGTGGGGAGGGGGACACGGTTTACCTCAGGAGTGGGGAGGGGGACACGGTTTACCTCAGGAGTGGGGAAGGGATCACTGTTTACCTCAGGAGTGGGGAGGGAGTCACTGTTTACCTCAGGAGTGGGGAGGGAGTCACTGTTTATGTCAGGAATGGGGAAGGGGACACGGTTTACCTCAGGAGTGGGGGAGGGGGACACGGTTTACCTCAGGAGTGGGGAGGGGGACAAGGTTTACCTCAGGAGTGGGGAGGGGGATACGGTTTACCTCAGGAGTGGGGAGGGGTCACTGTTTACCTCAGGAGTGGGGAGGGGTCACTGTTTACCTCAGGAGTGGGGAGGGGGACAAGGTTTACCTCAGGAGTGGGGGAGGGGGGACACGGTTTACCTCAGGAGTGGGGGAGGGGTGCCCCTTTCCTCCCCCCTCCCAAATGTGCAGGACTCCAACTCCCATGATTGTCCTCCCTGGGGGAGTCTGGGTGAGCTCGCTGAGGATGATGGGAGATGGAGTCCAAGGCAGGGCGGGGGGGTGAGCAGAGGAGGTTCAAGGGGAAGGTGGGTTGGGGGGGTGGTCCTGAGGGGAGAGGGGTCCATCCTCAGGAAGCCATTTTGGAGCCCAGGGCACAATATAGGGGGTTGGGGGAGCTTTCGCTGCTCCCCTCGTCTTCTCAGCCCGTCCTGGGATTACCTGGTGGTCCCCCATCCCCTCTCCCTCCCCAATGGAGGAGCTTTCTCAAAAGCTGGGTGGCTGATTCTGGGCCGGGCTGAGGAGGAAACCAGAGACGAAGAAAAAAGAAGAAGATGAAGACGCCCATTATTTCAACCTCCGCGCAATCCAGCAACGCTCGAGCTGCATCGCTTATTTTTCTTGCCTTCCTGAAATTAAAGGATCCCCTTTTCCGGCAGCTGGCTTCCGTGTCTGTTTCTTCTCTGCTTCCCAGCTGGGGAACCGACGCAGGGACATTTCTTCCCGACAATTTGAATGAAACCGAAAAAATCTTGGAGAGCGGAGGCGGCGGAAGAGTCGGCAGGAGAGAGGAGAAAGAAGAGGAGAAGATAGATAGATAGATAGATAGATAGATAGATAGATAGATAGATAGATAGAATTTTATTGGCCAAGTGTGATTGGACACACAAGGAATTTGTCTTGGTGCATATGCTCTCAGTGTACATAAAAGAAAAGATACGTTCATCAAGGTACAACATTTACAACACAATTGATGATCAATATATCAATATAAATCATAAGGATTGCCAGCAACAAGTTATAGTCATACAGTCATAAGTGGAAGGAGATTGGCGATGGGAACTATGAGACGATTAATAGTAGTGCAGATTCAGTAAATAGTCTGATCGTGAAAACGCCAAGAGCAGCGGAATGACGGTGGCGCAAGGAAGCAAACAAGGGAGCGCCACTGCTCACAAGGGCCTTGGAGGCGATTCCCCAAAACATCCGGAGCCAGCCACTGGAACACCGTCGGCATTGACAAAAATCCCCATTAGTCAATTACACAAGGCAGCTTGGCTTGAAACCGCTGACATCCTGCAACTCATCATCATCTTTGAATGACCCCGTCATCCCGTGCGAGGTGGAATCTTCAACAACTGAATGAAGCTGAGCGTTTTACTGGCCGGATGCCCTTCCTGTCGCCAATGTGGTGGTTTTTTTCCCCCCCAGCAGATATATTCTCGGTGTGCCCAGAGAGAGAGGGAAATAATCTGCCTCTACCAAGGATTGAACTCACAGCTTCCCGATTGTGAGGCGAGAGCTCCCCTGATGCCGTCAAAACACCCACATCTGGCTATTCCAGATCATTGGGCAGGGCTGGATAGTTAGACAAAACTACCAAAATCCATCCTGACAGATCATTTTAAAAACATCCAGGGAAAGGCAGGACTTGTCCCCCTTGCTTTCTTCCTTTGTGTTCTGAATTTAAACTGCTTTTTTAAAATTATTATTCTTATTATTATTTTCCAGGGACCAGCTGCTTTCCTGGTGGTGGTTCCAGCCTCCTGCTGCCGGCGTTTGGGGCTCCATTATGACAAAAGTTCCAGCCTTGTGAGCTCAGAATGCTTGTGCTGACTGCAGCCCCTCGCTTCGGACCCCGGGACCATGGCTGAGAAGGGCCTCAGGAGAGCACTGAGCTCTTCCCTCCACAGCGATGATCTCTTAAGCGACATGGAGCTGCTGCCAGCCTCGGACCCCCCCACCCCTGGGCAGCAGGTGCCCTCTTCTCAGCTGGCCACCCCTTATACCTCCAAAGTCACCACCCAGCTCTACGCCTCTCTTCACCAGAGCCGGCAAGCCGAGGCTCTGGCCTCTTCTCGGCTCGAGGGACAGCACGGCTCGGCCCTGGCTAGGAAAGCCATGGAGGCCGACGTTGATCTCGACACTCTGGCGGAAGAGCTAAGCCATCGGCTTTCCGCCGGCGTGGAGGCCAGCACATTTAGGCAGGTAAGAAAGTGACTTCTAGGACAACCCCCACCCCCACCCCCAGATTGCAGTAAATGTTCGGTGGCTAAGCCTCTCTGTTTCTTGTAGGCCGCCGTGGCCGAGTCCCGCCACATTTCGGAGATGGAGAACGTCCGGTGCCACCTGCAGAGTATGCTGCGGGGATCCAGAGATGGGCCTGGTGAGAGTGGGGAAAGGGGAATGGCCTGGATGGGATGGGAAATGGAGGGATAAATAAAACCTTTTTCTTATTCCGACTAACTAAACTGCTTTATTGCTGAAAGCCTCTGCCCGGGAATCTTCTAACTAACAGTTAGCCCTTTTTTGACCCCGCCCAGCCTTCTGCCACTTCTTCCCCTATAGAAGTACCCCTGAAAGCCGTGCCTGCTTTCAGCTGTCCTTTTTGTGCTGTCTCCTTGCAGGGGGTCCGGCGATCACGCTCGAGTCCTTGGAACGCAAAGATGACGATTCCTTTGAGAGTGACAGCACGAGTGCCTTGCTCAAGTAAGACGGCCTTAGCCGAGTCAGTGGTCTCTTTAAGTGCAGAAAGTAAGGAAGATAGAAAAGAAAAGAATACAATACAATACAATACAATAGAGAACAGAAAGGAATAGAGTAGAGTAGAGTAGAATAGAATAGAATAGAATAGAATAGAATAGAATAGAATAGAATAGAATAGAATAGAATAGAATAGAATAGAATTAGAATGGAATGGAATGGAATGGAATGGAATGGAATGGAATGGAATGGAATGGAATTGGAATTGGAATTGGAATTGGAATTGGAATTGGATGGAGATGGAGATGGAGATGGAGATGGAGATGGAGATGGAGATGGAGATGGAGATGGAGATGATGGAGATGGAGATGGAGATGGAGATGGGATGGAATTGGATGGGGATGGGGATGGGGATGGGGATGGAATGGGAATGGAATGGAAGGGAAGGGAAGGGAATGGAATGGAATGGAACGGAACGGAACGGAACGGAACGGAACGGAACGGAACGGAACGGAACGGAACCAGAACAACAGGAGTAGAGTAGAATAGAATACAATTTAGAATTAGAATAGAACAGAACAGAACACAATTTAGAATTAGAGTAGAGTAGAATAGAATAGATTCAGTAGAATGTACACTAATCAGCATACATTAAAATCAAATTTCATTGCACGCAGCTTTCAAAGGGTCACCACCTCCAATATACACCACAAAAGAAATAAGTAAATAAATACCAAATTTATTTACTTATTTATTTAAATTTATAACCTTAAGGCAAATAGGCAGGAAGTGTTCCCTAACCAATTTTTTAAAGCCCAGAGAAACAATACAGGTAGTCTCGACTTACGACCACAATTGAGCCCAAAACGTACGTTGCTCAGTGAGACATTTGTTAAATGAGCTTTGCCCCATTTTACGACTTTTCTTGCCATGTTTGTTAAGTGAATTGCCTCAGTTGTTAAATTAATAACACTGTTATTAAGTGAATCTGGCTTCCCCATTGACTTTGCTCATCCGACGGTCGCAAAAGGGGACCACGTGACCCCAGGACGCTGCAGCCATCATAAATACGAGTCCGTTGCCTAGGGTCTGCATTTTGATCACGTAACCACGTGCATGCTGCAATGGTCGTAAGTGTGAAAATCGGTCATAAGTGCCGTTGTAACTTTGAATGGTCACTAAAGGGTTGTTAATTGAGGACTTACCAGTTCTTACAAGATTCCGTTACAGGTAGTCTTCACGTAACAACCAGTAGCAAATCAGTCGCTAAGTAGTACGATGGGAAATGTCATGTGGAGGTGTTCAGTTTATATCACTTCCGCTTTGTCCATTAAGGAAACAACCACAATTTGCAACTTCCTGCTGGATTCCTTGTTGCCTTTGGCCTTTTTCTCCTTGCTAAATTTGCTTCCCTTGGCTTCGTTTAGCGCCCGTCCTCTGCACGAAGTCTCCCCTCCGGGATCCCTGGCCAGCTTCGAGGATCTCTTCCCCCGCTACACCAGCCTGCGCCTGGGTCACTTCCACGATCAAGTCTCCCAACTGGATCCCCGCTTGCTAAAAGACGCTTTGGAGAAAGAACAGGCCCGGCGGAAAGTGAGTTGGACTGGGGGGGATCACCGCGGGGTTGCAAAGGATCGTGGGTAAGCGAGGCCACATTGACCTGAACTAAGTGCTTTCCTAACTGGGATTGAGAATGCTAGTTCGGGGCGCCTTGTTTGTCCTAAACCGTAACCCCATGAGACAGAGTGTCCAATTTTGGCAACTCTTAAGACCTGTGGACTTTAACAAGATATATTACGCTTAACTGCATACCCACCATCTATTAAGAAAATTACCCTATGTGGCTGGTTGGGGAATACTGGGAGTCTTGAAGTCCACGAGTCTTAAAGTGGCCAAGGTTGGAGAGCCCTGATTTAAGACTCGTGGACTTCAACTCCCAGAATTCCCCAGCCAGCTCTCTTTTTTTCCACTTTGCTGAAGTCAAGATATATTACACTTACTGCATATCCACCATCTATTAAGAAAGTTACCCCATATGGCTGGCTGGGGAATTCTGGGAGTTGAATCCACAGGTCTTAAATGTTCCAAGACTGGCACTCCTACCCTAAAGTCGTTTTCAGGTGGAGGGCATTTGGCCAAGGATCCAGGGCAGCGATTGGGTGCCCAGACCGTTAGTTCTCAGTCCTCAACCTACAACCACAATTGAGCCCCAAACGTACGTTGCTAAGCGAGACATTTGTTCAGTTGAGTTTTGCCCCCATTTTACGATTTTTCTCACCACAGTTGTTAAGCAAATCACTGCGGTTCTTAAATTTATCCTACACGGTTGTTAAGTGAATCGAGTTTCTTCACTGACTTTGCTGGTCGGAAGGTCGCAAAAGGGGATCACGTGGCCCCCGAGACACTGCGACCGTCATAAATGTGAGTCAGTCGACGAGCATTCGAATGTAAATCCCATGACCATGGGATCCTGCCACAGTCGTAAGTGTGAATGGTGGTCATAAGTCATTTTTTGTACCTTCAAACGGTCACTAAATGAACTGTTGTCAGTCGAGGACTGTCTGTACCGGAGATAAATTCCTTGTGTGTTCCTAAAGCACACTTGGACAAATGAAGCATTCAATTCGATTCAAGTATGTGAATATTTCAACTCCCCTTTTCTTTACCCCGAAAACAAGTTAATATCTAGACTTTCCTTCAAGTGGAGGAAAAAATCAGAACAGAAGTAGAATTAGAAGTAGAATTAGAATTAGGGGAAGGGAAGGGAAAGGAAAGGAAAGGAAAGGAAGGGGAAAAAAGGGAAGGGACGGAAAGGAAGATAGAGGGAAGGGAAGGGAAGGAAAGGAAAGGAAGATAGAGGAGAGGAAAGGAAAGGAAAGGAAAGGAAGATAGAGGGAAAGGAAGGAAAGGGAAGGAAAGGAAGATAGAGGAGAGGAAAGGAAAGGAAGATAGAGGGAAGGGAAGGAAAGGAAAGGAAAGGAAGATAGAGGAGAGGAGAGGAGAGGAGAGGAAAGGAAAGGAAGATAGAGGAGAGGAAAGGAAAGGAAGATAGAGGGAAGGGAAGGAAAGGAAAGGAAAGGAAGATAGAGGAGAGGAAAGGAAAGGAAGATAGAGGGAAGGGAAGGAAAGGAAAGGAAAGGAAGATAGAGGAGAGGAGAGAGGAGAGAGGAGGAGGAGGAAAGGAAGATAGAGGAGAGAGAGGAAAGGAAGATAGAGGGAAAGGAAGGAAAGGGAAGGAAAGGAAGATAGAGGAGAGGAAAGGAAAGGAAGATAGAGGGAAGGGAAGGAAAGGAAAGGAAAGGAAGATAGAGGAGAGGAGAGGAGAGGAGAGGAAAGGAAAGGAAGATAGAGGAGAGGAAAGGAAAGGAAGATAGAGAGAAAGGAAGGAAAGGGAAGGAAAGGAAGATAGAGGAGAGGAAAGGAAAGGAAGATAGAGGGAAGGGAAGGAAAGGAAAGGAAAGGAAGATAGAGGAGAGGAAAGGAAAGGAAGATAGAGGAGAGGAAAGGAAAGGAAGATAGAGGGAAGGGAAGGAAAGGAAAGGAAAGGAAGATAGAGGAGAGGAGAGGAGAGGAGAGGAAAGGAAAGGAAGATAGAGGAGAGGAAAGGAAAGGAAGATAGAGGGAAAGGAAGGAAGGGAAGGAAAGGAAGATGGGGAGAGGAAAGGAAAGGAAGATAGAGGGAAGGGAAGGAAGGGGAAGGAGAGGAAGATAGAGGAGAGGAAAGGAAAGGAAGATAGAGGGAAGGGAAGGAAAGGAAAGGAAAGGAAGATAGAGGAGAGGAGAGGAGAGGAAAGGAAAGGAAGATAGAGGAGAGGAAAGGAAAGGAAGATAGAGGGAAAGGAAGGAAAGGGAAGGAAAGGAAGATAGAGGAGAGGAAAGGAAAGGAAGATAGAGGGAAGGGAAGGAAAGGAAAGGAAAGGAAGATAGAGGAGAGGAGAGGAGAGGAAAGGAAAGGAAGATGAGAGAAAGGAAAGGAAAGGAAGATAGAGAGAAAGGAAGGAAAGGGAAGGAAAGGAAGATAGAGGAGAGGAAAGGAAAGGAAGATAGAGGGAAGGGAAGGAAAGGAAAGGAAGATAGAGGAGAGGAGGAGAGGAGAGGAAAGGAAGGAAAGGAAAGGAAAGGAAGATAGAGGAGAGGAGAGAGAGGAGAGGAAGGAAGGAAGATAGAGGAGAGGAAAGGAAAGGAAGATAGAGAGAAAGGAAGGAAAGGGAAGGAAAGGAAGATAGGAGAGGAAAGGAAGGAAGATAGAGGGAAGGGAAGGAAAGGAAAGGAGAGGAAAGGAAAGGAAGATGAGGAGAGGAAGGAAAGGAAAGGAAGAGGAAGGAAGGAAGGAAAGGAAAGGAAGGAAAGGAAAGGAAAGGAAGATAGAGGAGAGGAAAGGAAAGGAAGAGGAGGAAAGGAAGGAAAGGAAGGAAAGGAAGATGAGGAGAGGAAAGGAAAGGAAGATAGAGGAAGGGAAGGAAAGGAAAGGAAAGGAAGATAGAGGAAGGAAGGAAGATGAGGAGAGGAAAGGAAGGGAAGGAAGGAAAGGAAAGGAAGATAGAGAGAAAGGAAGGAAAGGGAAGGAAAGGAAGATGAGGAGAGGAAAGGAAAGGAAGATAGAGGGAAGGAAGGAAAGGAAAGGAAAGGAAGATAGAGGAGAGGAGGAGAGGAGAGGAAAGGAAAGGAAAGGAAGATAGAGAGGAAAGGAAAGGAAAGGAAGAGGGAAGGAAAGGAAAGGAAAGGAAAGGAAAGGAAAGGAAAGGAAAGGAAAGGAAAGGAAAGGAAAGGAAAGGAAAGGAAAAGGGAAGGAAAGGAAGAGGGAAGGAAAGGAAGAGGGAAGGAAAGGAAAGGAAAGGAAAGGAAAGGAAAGGAACGGAAAGGAAAGGAAGGAAAGGAAAGGAAAGGAAGATAGAGGGAAGGGAAGGGAAGGAAAGGAAAGAAAGATAGAGGAGAGGAGAGGAGAGGAAAGGAAAGGAAAGGAAGAGGGAAAGGAAGGAAAGGGAAGGAAAAAAAAGAACTGGAAGGGATCTTGGAGGTTTTCTAGTCCAGTCCCCTGCTCAGCCAGGAGACCCTGTGCCATTTCAGACAAGTGACTGTCCAGTCTTTTCTTAAAAGCCTGCAATGAAGAAGCACCCGCAACTTCTGGTGGCAAGCAGTTTCACTGGTTAATTGTCCTCACTGTTAGGAAGTTTCTCCTCAATTCCAAATTGCTTCTCTCCTTGCTGAGTTTCCATCTGTTGTTTCTTCTCCTGCCTTCCGGGGCTTTGGAGAATAGGTGGACCCCTTCCTCTTCTTTGAGGGGCAGCCCCTCAAATACTGGAAGACTCCTATCATGTCCCCCACTTTTCTCTAGACTGGCCAAACCCAAATCCTGCAGCCGTTCTTCCTAGGTTTTAGTCTCCGGGCCTTTAATCATCTTAGTTGCTCATCTCTGAACTCCTCCCAAAGGCTTAAGGTCACCGATTCCTCGCAACAACGACGGTCTTCCACACGGCCTCTACAGGGGGTTCCGGCAGACGTTCCCCCCCCCCCGGAGCGGCTTCGAAACGGGACAAGCGATTGCTTGGCGTTACCAGCCGGGTGCTTTCTTGCAGCCACAGGCAGGCCTGGCTTAGGGGAGGTCAGGTGGTGTTAGGACATTAAGCAAAGCTCCTCGGCTCAGCCGGCTCGTGTGGCCTCCGGTGACCTTTCCGGCGGTCCTTGTGCACCTGGTTCACCGCCCCTTACCTGCCCACGTCCACTTGCCATAGGGGAAGAATCGCCCTGTGGCCAATGAGGATATAGGTAGCCCTCAACTTATGACCCACAATCGAGCCCCAAATTCCTGCTGCTAAGTGGAACGTTTTGGAAGAGAGTTCTGCCCCATTTTACAGCATTTTCCTGCCCCTCAACTTACGATTGAGCCCCAAATTCCTGCCCGCTAAATGAAACACTTTGGAAAAGAGTTCTGCCCCATTTTACAGCATTTTCCTGCCCCTCAACTTACGATTGAGCCCCAAATTCCTGCCGCTAAGTGAAACACTTGGGAAGGGAGTTCTGCCCCATTTTACGGCGTTTTCCTGCCCCTCAACTTACAACCACAATTGAGCCCCAAATTCCTGCCCGCTAAATGAAACACTTTGGAAAGGAGTTCTGCCCCATTTTTCAGTGTTTTCCTGCCTCTCGACTTACGACAGGTGAGCCCCAAATTCCTGCCGCTAAGTGAAACACTTGAGAAGGGACTTCTGCCCCAGTTTAGTTGTTAAGTTAGACTTTGCTCCCCAGAAAGCCGCCAAAACCGATCACATGAAACTGCGACCGTCATAAACACGAGTCAGTTGCCGAGCCTGTGATCAGGGACGTCGTAACTTTGGTCACTAAATGACTTCGAACTGTTGAAGTCCTTGACTTACAACAGTTTGTTTAGTGACCAAACTTCTTCCAAAGAAGAAGAAGGAGTATGATGTGTATTCACCGCCTTGAGTTGCTTATAAAAATATTAGATGTGGGATATTAATAAATGGATAGACAGGTGTTTCCAGGGAGCCCTCAACTTATGGCCACAATGGAGGCCAACATTTCCGTTGCTAAGCGAGACAGTGAAGTGAGTTTTGCCCCCATTTTTCGACTCTTCCTTCCCACCGTTGTTAAGTGAAGCCCTGCGGTTGTTCACTTAGTCACACGGTTGTTAAATGGGAATCTGGCTTTCCCCTAAACGGGGATCACGTATGACCTTTATATGACATTGCAACTGTCGTAAAATACGTGCCGGTTGCCAAGCATGTGAATTTGGATCGCATGACCATAAGGGGAAAATGCTGCAACAGTTGGTCGTAAGGGTGAAAAACGATCCCATGTCACTTTTTCAGTGCCGTTGTAACTTCCAACTGACGCTAAACCAACGGTTGTAAATCAAGGACTATCTGTTGAACTCAATCCAGACCCTTCATTGCATCCTCTGTTCAGTGCAGGGCCGAGAGATATAAACGGGCGGTATACAGAGGGATTAATTGAGGAAGGGGTGTCCCGCAGCATCCCCCACTTTCATTCCTCCCTGCCTCCCTCCTGCTGCCCCCAATCCAAGCCCCTCCCCCCTCCCTCACCTCCAGAAGTTGTAAATGCCACAACACTGGAGGTTTTTAAGAAGAGATTGGATAACCATTTGCTGCCTGAGCAGGGGGTTGGACTAGAAGACCTCCAAGGTCCCTTCCAACTCTGTTTTTCTATTTGTATTCTATTCTATTCTATTCTGCTCGGCTCTGCTTCTATTCTGTTCTGTTCTGTTCTATTCTATTCTATTCTATTCTATTCTATTCTATTCTATTCTATTCTATTCTATTCTATTCTATTCTATTCAGCAGGGGGTGGACTAGTCCAGGGGTCTCCAACCTTGACAACTTTAAGACTTGTGGACTTCAATTCCCAGAGGTCCTCAGCCAGCACAGCTGGCTGAGGAACTCTGGGAGTTGAAGTCCACAATTCTTAGTTATCAAGGTTGGAGACCCCTGGACTAGAAGACCTCCAAGATTCCTTCCAACTCTGTTATTCTACTCTAGTTTAATCTGGTCTAGTCTAGTCTAGTCTAGTCTAGTCTAGTCAGCAGGGGGTGGACTAGAGGACCTCCATGGTCCCTTCCAACTCTGTTATTCTATTCTATTCTATTCTATTCTATTCCATTCCATTCCATTCCATTCCATTCCATTCCATTCCATATTTTCTATTCTGTTCCGTTCTGTTACGTTACGTTCTGTTCTGTTCCGTTCCGTTCCATTCATTAGCCCTATTCTATTCTATTCTATTCTATTCTATTCTATTCTATTCTATTCTATTCTATTCTATTCCATCTATTCTATTCTATTCTATTCTATTCTATTCTATTCTATTCTATTCTATTCTATTCTATTCTATTCTATTCCATCTATTCTATTCTATTCTATTCTATTCTATTCTATTCTATTCTATTCCATCTATTCCATCCTATTCTATTCTATTCTATTCTATTCTATTCTATTCTATTCTATTCTATTCCATCTATTCTATTCTATTCTATTCTATTCCATTCCATTCCATTCCATTCCATTCCATTCTATTCTATTCTATTCTATTCTATTCTATTCTATTCTATTCCATCTATTCTATTCTATTCTATTCTATTCCATTCCATTCCATTCCATCCTATTCTATTCTATTCTATTCTATTCTATTCTATTCCATCTATTCTATTCCATCTATTCTATTCTATTCTATTCTATTCTATTCTATTCTATTCTATTCCATTCCATTCCATTCCATTCCATTCCATTCCATTCTATTCTATTCTATTCTATTCTATTCTATTCTCTATTTTATTCTGTTCTATTTTTCTATCCTATCCTATCCTTTCCTATCCTATCCTATTCTGCAGGGGTTTGGACTAGACGACCTCCAAGGTCCCTTCCAACTCAGTTATTCTATTCTAATCTATTCCCGTCTTTTCTCAGCATTGCGAGCGGCACATCCAGGTCCTCCAGAACCGCATCCTGGAACTGCAGCAACAGCTGGCGGTGGCCATCTCGGCCGACAAGAGGAAAGACGGCATGATCGAGCAGCTGGATAAGGTGAGCCTCGGCTGGACGGTGGGGGCCGGGGGCAGGAGGAGACAAGGGGAGAAGAATTTCTGCAAGGGGGGGGGGGCAGGCTCGGCTGGGTCTCCGCAGGAGGTTACGCTTAGTGGATTGGGGAGTCCTTGGGGCTCTCTGAGCTGGGTTGTTTTCTTCCAGGGATTTCGTGACCCAACTAGGTAACATCATCAGTGCTGGAAGGGTTTGCAATGTGGAGGAGAAGGAGAGGGGGTGGAGGAGGAGGAGGAATGTGGCCTCCTGGGTGATCTCTGAGCTCCTTTGTTTATTTGCAGACTTTTGCAGCTAGATGACACATCAGTGCCGGAAGGAAGTGGGGTTAACCAGCACTGATGATATTACCTAGTTGGGTCATGAAGCATCTGCAAGAGAACCACCCAGCTCAGAGAGCAATAAGGACCTTACAGTCGTTTCGTTCTCCTCCTCCTCCTCCTCCTCCTCCTCCTCCTCCTCCTCCTCCTCCTCGCCCAATCCCTTTGTTTTTTTTATGCCTAAGGCAGAATTAGAATTCCCCGTCTCCTATGGATTGACCCAATGTCATCCAGCCAGCTTCCATGCCTAAGGCAGGACTCAAACTCACCATCTTCTGGTGATTGGGCCAAAGTCAATCAGCTGGCTTTCATGCCTAAGGTGGGACTAGAACTCATTGTCTTCTGGTGATTTGCCCAAAGTCAGCCAGCTGGTTTTCATGCCTGAGGCAAGACTAGAACTCACTGTCTCCTAGTGATTGGCCCAAAGTCACCCAGTGGCTTTCATGCCTAAGACGGGACTAGAACTCACCGTCTCTTAGTGATTGGCCCAAAGTCAGCCAACTGGTTTTCATGCCTAAGGTGGGACTAGAACTCACCGTCTCCTAGTGATTGGCCTAAAGTCAGCCAGCTGGTTTTCATGCCTAAAGTGGGACTAGAACTCACCGTCTCCTAGTGATTGGCCCAAAGTCACCCAGTCGGTTTTCATGCCTGAGGCAGGACTAGAACTCATGAACTCCCATTTTTTTTCAGCCTGATGCTTTAACCACTAGACCAAACTGTCTCTCAATGCCAGAACCTCACCCTCTCTTCTGTCTTCCTGAGTCAGAGAACCTTCCTAGTCCAAAAACCTTCTGCAAAATCTTTCAGGTTCCATCTCCCATCCACCCCAATCATGGTTGGGCTATCTGGGGAGCATGGATGGCGTAGTAGTCTCTCTTCCCTGGAGGAAGGAAGAAAAAAAAAAAAGGTTTTCTAGGTGACGAGAAACGTGGTTTCTTTTTAAACCGATTCTCCTTTCCTTTTTCTCGCCAGACTTTGGCTAAAGTTGTGGAAGGCTGGAACCAGCAGCAGGCCGAGCGGACGGTGTCCCTGCGGAGGCTGCAGACCGAGAAGGAGGCTGCCGAGCAGGGGCTGGGGAGGCAGAAGGAGGTGGGTCTTTTGGGGCAGGGCTCCATCATCCCCTGCCCTTGCGCACGGGAGAACCCCTCCTCCCCTCCTCTCTTCTTCACAGTAGCTGACCTTTATTTCCAGGTAGTCTTTGACTTACAATCGTCCGTTTAGTGACCGTTTGAACTTAAAAGTGGCTTAGGACCATGTTTCACACTTACGACCATTGCAGCGCCCCCTTCCCCGATCACATGATTATAATTCAGACGCTTGGCAACCGACTCGTATTTATGACGGTCGCCACGTCCCTTTGTCACCTGAGTCCCCTTTTGCGACCTTCTGACCAGCAAAGTCATCATGGGGGAAGCCAGAGTCACTTTAACGATCAACTTACTAAGTTAACAACCACGGCAAGAAAGGTTGTAAAACGGGGGCAAATGTCTCGCTTTGTGACATAAATGTTTGCCTCGATTGTTGTCGTAAATGGAGGACTACCTGTGCTTCCAGGTTGGATCTGTCCTGAAGGATCTTCCATGTTGGTTTTGTTCTTCTTTAGAAAATGTCGGAGCTGGAAGGGCGACTCCAGCAGGCCTTGTCCTCCCTCAACCGGGATCAGCAGCTGGCCAGCCAGTACTGCAGGGAGAAAGAGATCTTGGTAAGAGCTGATATGTGTGTGTGTGTGTGAGAGAGAGAGAGAGAGGGAGGGAGGGAGGGAGGGGGGAGAGAGAAAGAGAGAGGGACAGAGAGAAAGGGAGGAAGAGAGAGAAAGAAAGAGAAAAACAGAGAGAGGGACAAAGAGAGGAAGAGATGGAGGGGGAGAGAGAAAAAACAGAGAGGGACAGAGAGAGAGGGGGAGAGAGAAAGAGAGATGGACAGAGAGCGAGAGCGAGGAAGAGAAAAACGGACAAAGAGAGAGGGGTGAAGGGAGAGAAAAAACAGAGGGACAGAGAGAGAGGGAGAGAGAAAGAAAGAGAGGAACAGAGAGAGAGTGAGGAAGAGAAAAACAGAGAGACAAAGAGAGGGAGGGATGGAGGGAGAGAGAGAAAAACAGGGACAGAGAGAGAGAGAGAAAGAGAGACAGAGGGACAGAGAGCGAGCGAGGAAGAGAAAAACGGACAAAGAGAGGGAGGGATGGAGGGAGAGAGAGAGAAAAAAACAGAGAGAGAGGGACAGAGAGCGGGGGACAGAGAGAGGGAAAAAAACAAAGAGGAAGAGGAAGAGAGAAACAGAAACAGAAAGAGTGTGGGAAAGAGAGAAACAAAGAGAAAAAGAGATGGGGGAGAGAGAGAGAGAAAGAAAGAGAGAAAAAGAGAGAGAAACAGAAAGTGTGGGAAAGATAGGAAAAAGGGAAAGAGAGGGGAGAGAGAGAGAGAGAGAGAGAGAGAGAGAGAAAGAGAGAGGGACAGAGAGAAAGGGAGGAAGAGAGAGAAAGAAAGAGAAAAACAGAGAGGGACAAAGAGAGGAAGAGATGGAGGGGAAAGAGAAAAACAGAGGGACAGAGAGAGGAGAGAGAGAAAGAGAAAGAGAGAGGGACAGAAAGAGAGAGCAAGGAAGAGAAAAACAGGGACAAAGAGGGAGGGAGAGAGAAAGAAAGAGAGGGACAGAGAGAGAGTGAGGAAGAGAAAAACAGAGACAGAGAGGGAGGGATGGAGGGAGAGAGAGAAAAAAAACCAGAGGGACAGAGAGAGAGAGAGAAGGAGAGAGACAGAGGGACAGAGAGCGAGCGAGGAAGAGAAAAACAGGGACAAAGAGGGAGGGATGGAGGGAGAGAGAGAGGGACAGAGAGCGGGGGACAGAGAGGAAAAAAAGAGAGAAAGAGGAAGAGAGAAACAGAGAACAGTGTGTGGGAAAGAGAGAGAGAGAAAGAAACAAAGAGACAAAGAGACGGGGGAGAGAGAGAGAGAGACGGAAAGAGAAAAAGAGAGAGAAACAGAAAGTGTGGGAAAGAGAGAAAAAAAAGGGAAGAAGAGAGAGGGGGAGAGAGAGAGAAGGGGAGAGAAAGAGAGAGAGAGGGAGGGAGGGAGGGAGGGAGGGTGGGTGGGTGGGCTGATTTTGAGGCTGACCTTGCATTAAAGATTTCACCTGACAGGTAGAGCCCAACCTTGCAATCTGTAATCCGGGGGTCTCCAACCTTGGCCCCTTTAAGCCGGGTGGACTTCAGTTCCCAGAATTCCCCAGCCAACCACGTAGAGTATCTTTCTTCATAGAGGGTGGGTATGCAGTAAGCGTAATATATCTTGACTTCAGCAAAGTGAGGAAAAAAAGAGAGCTGGCTGGGGAATTCTGGGAGTTGAAGTCCACGAGTCTTCAAAGTTGCTGAGTTTGGAGAACCCTGTTGTAAAAAATGGAGGTTTACCCACTCTTTAATAATAAGTGATTACTAACAGGAATTCACTGCTAATTCCCTGATTATTATTAATCAGTGGAACGACTTGTCTCCGGAAATTGTGAGCGCCCCAACACTGGAGGTTTTTAAAGAAGAGACGGGACAGCCGTTTGTCTGGAACGGCACAGTGGTTTCCTGCTTGAGAAGGGGGTTGGACTAGAAGACCTCCAAGGTCCCTTCCAATTCTTGTTACTCGGTAAACCAGGGTTAAACCTAAAAAAAAAGAGAGCTAAGAATAAGTCTTGAGGTCTGCAAACCAGCTGCCCGAAGCTGAGCCTTATTCTTCTTCCCTCTCTCATTTTCCCACCCCACTTCTCTTCCCTCCCCCGACCCACCCCCCCCCACCCCCAGGAGAAGGAAAAGACCACCCTGTCCTACAGCTTAGAGGCCGAACGTGTCCGGGTGCAGAACCTGGAGGCCGAGTGGGATCTGGAACGGCGCCAGCAGGACGTCCTGCGGGCCACCCTGGAGGAGCAGCAGAGGAGCTGGGCCCAGCGGGAGAAAGAGCTGGAAGAGCGGCACCAGACCCTGCAGGAGGAGAGCCGGCTTCACCTCGAGAAGGAGAAGGTGAGGGCGACAGCCTCTTCTCGGCCCGCCTTGTCGGGGTGGCGTGTGGCTCTCGGCAGCCAAAAGCGCAATTTGAACACGGCCCAAGGAGTTACCATCTTTGCATCCATCTTTGCGGAAGGAGGGAGTAGAGAGTTAGCCCCTCTTAAGGTTGACGTCCAAGAAGGCCGCTTGGTTGGTGTTTTTTTTTGGTAAAGCGAAAGACCACAGCGTAAAGCTAAGAGGCCAGTTTGAGCACTGATGATGTTACCTAGTTGGGTCATGAAACGTCTGCAGGCAACCAATCAAACTCAGAGAGCGCCCAGGACCCCACCGTCCTCCTGCTGTTCCTTTCTGCAAACTTCACTCCCTTTTAGCACTGATGTTGTTACCTAGTTGGGTCATGAAATGTCTTCAGGAAAACCACCAAGCTCAAAGAGCACCAAGGACCCCACAGTCTTCTTCCTCCCCCTCCTCTTCCTCCTCCCCCCTCCTCCTCTTCTTCCTCCCCCTCCTCCTCTTCCTCCCCCTCCTCCTTTTCCTCCTCCCTCCTCCTCCTCCTCTTCATCCCTTCCTTACCTAGTCGGGTCATGAAATATTTGCAAGAAAACAACCAAGCTCAGAGAACACCAAGGACCCCACAGTCTTCTTCCTCCCCCTCCTCCCCCCCTTCCTCCTCCTCCTCTTCCTCCTCCCCCTCCCTCTCCACTCCCTTCTAGCGCTGATGATGTTACCTAGTCTGGTCATGAAATGTCTTCAGGAAAACCACCAAGCTCAGAGAGCACCGAGGACCCCACAGTCCAACCCTGAGCTACAAATATCCTCTTCTATCAGAGCCAGTTTTGTCGAGGGGTTAAGGCACCAGGTTAGAAACCGGGAGACTACGAGTCCCGCATTATTCCCAAAAGCCGGCTGGGTGACTTTGAGCTAATCACCAGGAGACGGTGAATTCTACTCCCACCTTAGCTATGAAAGCTGGCTTAGTGACCTTGGGCCATTCCCTCTTCTCTAAGCCCCACCTACCTCACAGGGTTGTTGGCTATGTTCCTCACCTTGAGTTATTCGTGAAAATAAGGAAGGCAGGAGACAAATAAGGAAATTGGAGAATGAATTGCACGAGAGCCAGCCCATCAGATTAGCATCTTTTTCCTGCACTCTTACAATATATATTCTTATTGTCAACCCATCAGCTTTCTCACTCACCCCTTGTTATCCCAATCTTCCTGAGCTGGTTGCAGACTCCCTAAATTCCTTCTTCCCTTCTTTCTTTTCTTTTCTTTCTTTTCTTTTTTTTTTTGACTTCCTGTATCCTAGCAGCTGGGGATAGATAGCTGGCTCCCCAGAGGAGAAAAGGAGCCACACCCATCCAATTTGGCACGGTGATGGCCTTTCCTGGCCGGGCTACCCCTTGACCCCCACCTTGAAAAACTCCATTCCTGGGACTGCTGTCCCAGGGAAGGCTTGGCTTTGCAATGGAGCATCAGGTCTGGGAGGAATTGCAGCTGATTGGGCCCCGCTGCGAGGTGGAAAAACGGCGGCCTTCCCAAACCGTAAGTGGTGGCGGTGGTGACCAGGTCTCCCCTTTGGAATCGGTCCAGCTCGCAAACTGGAGGTAAAGAGGCCGGTTGGTCAAACCGCTCACCCGTCATTAAGCCGAGGATAACAGGTTTGGAAGTGAAGTTAGAGTCCCAGCAACAGCGAAGGGCCAATGTGGTATAGTGATAAAGGCACTAGGCTAGAAACCAGGAGATTGGGAGTTCTAGTCACACTTTAGCCATGAAAGCTGGCTAGGTGACTTTGGGCCAGTCACCAGGAGACGGGAGTTCTAGTCCTGCCTTAGCCATGAATCCTGGCTAGGTGACTTTGGGCTAATCAGCAGGAGATGGGAGTTCTAGTCCTGCTTTACCCATGAAAGCTGGCTAGGTGACTTTGGGCCAGTCACCAGGAGACAGGAGTTCTAGTCCTGCCTTAGCCATGAAAGCTGGCTAGGTGACTTTGGGCCAATCACCAGGAGATGGAAGTTCTAGTCCCGCTTTAGCCATGAAAGCTGGCTAAGTGACTTAGGTGACCAGGGGAGGATGAATTCTAGTCCTATCTTAGGTGTGAAAGCTGGCTGGGTGACACTCGCTGAGCCCAACCCACCTCACAGGGTTGTTGTGGGGAAAATAGGAGCAGGAGAGCAAGTATATTCACCATCTTGAGTTACTTGTAAAGACAGGATAAAAAAACCTAATGCATACTAATAAACCCAAGTCTGGATAAATAGAGTGATATTGTGTGTGTGTGTGCCTTACCTGCCTTTCAGGTTTTGCTCTGGGAAGTTTCTAGTCCTCAGTGATTTGAGCTTCAGAGGAAAGGCAGGATGATGGGGGAAAAAAAAATAAAGGTGTTGAAAATAAGGACGTGTAGCTTTAAACTGCTTCCTGAGAGCTTTTAAGAAGTTTCTTAAAGGGAGCAACGTTCTTTATTTGCTGTGTTTCTCAACTTTGGCAGTGGGACTTCAATTCCCAGAATTCCTCAGCAGAGCCGGCTGGGAATACTGGAGTGGGGTGGGGCTGGCTGGCTGAGGAATTCTGGGAGTTGAAGTCTACACATCTTCAAACTGCCACAATGGAGGAACATTGCTTTATTGGCTCAGCTGGTTTCTGGAGGGCCTAAAAAAGATATAATGCCAGATTGTGGGTCTGAATGTGAATATGGCTAGATAGTCCTCGACTTACGGCCACTGTGGAGCCCAAAATTTTACGTTGTTAAGTGAGAAATTCATTGAGTGAGTTTTGCCCCATGTTACGACTTTTCTGGCCACAGTTGTTAATTGAATGACTGAAGTTGTTAAGTTAGTCACACATTTATTTATTTATTTGTTTATTTATTATTCGTATTTGTATACCGCCCTATCTCCCGAAGGACTCAGGGCGGTTCACAGGCAAATAAAAAAACATATATATACAAATTAAGAAAACCATTAAGAAACTTATTCAAAAGCCAAATTATTAAAAATAGTATAAATATTAAAACCAATTAAAACCCCTATAAAATTTAAAAACTAGTCCAGTCCCGCGCAGATAAATAGGTGTGTTTTAAGCTCGCGACGGAAGGTTCGGAGGTCTGGAAGTGAATCTGGTTCCCAGATGAATCTGGTTCCCCCCTCACCCCCCCCCCCGACTTGGCTTGTCAGAAGTCCGCAAAAGAGGATCACGTGACCTTAGGACACAGCAACCGTCGTAAACGTGAGTTGGCTGCCGAGCATCCGAACGTAACTCACGGGATGCTCCGACGGGCCTAAGCGTGCAAGAGGGTCGCAAGTCCCTTTTTGCATTGCTGTGATCTCTTTGGACGGTCACTAAATGAACTGTCATAAGGCAAGGACTACCTGTACTTACCATCACCCTCAACGCTCCTGGAAATGGGCTGGCTGGGGATACTGGGGACTGTAGTCTAGCCCTTCGGGAAGGGGCAATGTTTTCTATAAAATGTATTTTATACCAGGGGTTTCCAACCTTGGCAACTTTAAGACTTGTGGACTTCAAAGTTGCCAAGGTTGGAGATCCCTGTTTTATACAATACTTTTGTTGTATTTTATACCAGTTTGTGGTAACCGTTGTTGCCACAAACCTTGGCTTGTTTTAATTTTTATTCATTTCTTTACAACCCCACCTTCATTATTTTTAGAAATAAGCCAAGGTGGTAAACGTACTTAATACGCCTTCCTCCTCCTAATTTCCTCAAAACAACCCTGTGAGGTGGGTAGGGCTAAGAGAGAGGGACTGGCTTAAACTCACCTGGCTGGCTTTCATCTGTAAGGTGAAACTAGAACTCCCAGTCTCCTGGTGATTGGTTCAAAGTCATTAACTTTCTTTCCTGCCTAAAGCAGGACTAGAATTCATCGTCTCCTGGAGATTGGTCCAAAGTCACCCAGCCGCCTTCCATGCCTCAGGCAGGACTAGAACTCACCGTCTCCTGGTGATTGATCCAAAGTCACCCAGCCGCCTTCCATGCCTCAGGCAGGACTAGAACTCACCGTCTCCTGGTGATTGATCCAAAGTCACCCAGCCGCCTTCCATGCCTCAGGCAGGACTAGAACTCACCGTCTCCTGGTGATTGATCCAAAGTCACCTGACGATTCACGTAACAAGCGATTCAAGTAATTTGCTTAGCAGTCGGAGCCAAAAATGTCGCAGAATTGCATGTGACTCCCTTAACAACCTCTTGGCTTAGCAGCATAAATCCTAGTCCCGACTGTGGTCGTAAATCGAGGACTTCATGCACACCTACCCTGCAGATGGAATTTCAGTGGCATGAAATGCCAGGTTGATAAACCCAGGAGTCCTCATTCATGTGTCCCTCACGGAGGTAGGGATGGAAAGAAATCTTTTATGCCTTTTTTTAAGGCTTATTAATGAATTTTGTGAGGCGTTGTCCCTCATGGTCTCCTGCTTGGGCGGGTGAGGGGGGAGGGGTTTGACTAGATGACCTCCAAGGTCCCTTCCAACTCTGTTCATCTGTTAAATGGAGATAGCTAATGAAAATGGCTTTTCTTTCTCCAAATGGCGTGTATATTAGGGAGCCTTACACTTACGACCGCCATAGAGCCCAAGCAAGGCAGTCCTTAAGTGAGTGTCACCCGTCTTTTATGACCTTTCCCCTGCAGTTGTTAAGTGAATCATGCAGTCGCAAAAGGGGGGGGGACGGGAGATCACTGGACACTACAACAGCCGTCATAAACACGAGCCAAGCGTCCAAAACCGGCGGGAACCTCGAGCCGGTTTAATGTCAGGATTCCAAATAATACTTCCTCCTTCAATGAGAATTCCGAGGCAGGCAAATTCCTCAAAGGGCATATATTTTATTGGGACGTATCAAAATTGGCACCAAGCCGGATTTGGGTTTCCGTCGGTTTTACACCCGATTAAAAGTCAAACTTCGTCCCTCCCCCCCACCCCCTTCCCCGAGTCACCAGTCACCCAGTCCAATCAGCACGCGGTACGGTTGCTAGGTGACCTCGGTCTCCACCTCTCGGACGCCCTCCGCCAACGTCCTTGGGGGGTTTGACTATTATTTATTTATTTATTTATTTATTTGATTTGATTTTTATACCGCCCTTCTCCCGAAGGACTCAGGGCGGTTTACAGGCATAATAAAACCGACAATACAATATACAAGTTTAAAATACGATTTAAAAAACTTATTTAAATTAGCCCAGTGATTAAAATTTACCATACTAAAAAACCCCGTTTAAAATTAATAAATTTAACATTAAAATCCCAATTTAAGCCAGCCCCGCGCGGATAAAAAGATGAGTCTTGAGTTCGCGATGAAATGTCCGAAGGTCAGGTATTTGGCGTAAACCCGGGGGAAGCTCGTTCCAGAGTGTGGGAGCCCCCACAGAGAAGGCCCTTCCCCTGGGGGCCGCCAGCCGACATTGCTTGGCGGACGGCACCCTGAGAAGTCCCTCTCTGTGAGAGCGTACGGGTCGGTGGGAGGCATAAGGTAACAGCAGGCGGTCCCGTAAGTACCCAGGCCCTAAGCCATGGAGCGCTTTAAAGGTCATAACCAACACCTTAAAGTGCACCCGGAAGGCCACAGGCAGCCAGTGCAGTCTGCGCAGGAGCGGTGTTACATGGGAGCTATGCGAGGCTCCCTCTATCACCCGCGCAGCTGCATTCTGGACTAACTGAAGCCTCCGAGTGCACTTCAAGGGGAGCCCCATGTAGAGAGCATTACAATAATCCAGGCGAGAGGTAACGAGCGCATGAGTGACCGTGCACAAGGCATCCCGATCAAGGAAGGGGCGCAACTGCCGAACCAGGCGAACCTGGTGGAAGGCGCCCCTGGAGACGGCCGTCAAATGGTCTTCAAACGACAGCCGATCGTACAGGAGAACGGCCAAGTTGCGCACCCTCTCCATTGGGGCCAATGACTCGCCCCCAACAGTCAGCCGCGGCTGCAGCTGACTGAATCGGGGTGCCGGCATCCACAGCCACTCCGTCTTGGAGGGATTAAGCTTGAGCCTGTTTCTCCCCATCCAGACCCGTACGGCTTCCACGCACCGGGACAGCACTTCAACAGCTTCATTGGGGTGGCCTGGGGTGGAAAAGTACAGCTGGGTGTCATCCGCGTACAGCTGGTATCTCACCCCAAAGCCACTGATGATCTCACCCAACGGCTTCATGTAGATGTTGAACAGGAGAGGCGAGAGAATCGACCCCTGCGGCACCCCACAAGTGAGGCGCCTCGGGGTCGACCTCTGCCCCCCTGTCAACACCGTCTGCGACCGGTCAGAGAGATAGGAGGAGAACCACCGATATACGGTGCCTCCCACTCCCAATCCCCCCAACCGGCGCAGCAGGATACCATGGTCGATGGTATCAAAAGCCGCTGAGAGGTCTAATAGGACCAGGGCAGAGGAATAACCCCTGTCCCTGGCCCTCCAGAGATCATCCACCAACGCGACCAAAGCTGTCTCAGTGCTGTACCCGGGTCGGAAGCCGGACTGGAACGGGTCTAGATAGATAGGTCCCTTCCAACTCTGTTCATCTGTTAAATGGAGATAGCTAATGAAAATGGCTTTTCTTTCTCCAAATGGCGTGTATATTAGGTAGCCTTCGACTAACGACCGCCATAGAGCCCAAGCAAGGCAGTCCTTAAGTGAGTGTCACCCGTCTTTTACGACCTTTCCCCTGCAGTTGTTAAGTGAATCATGCGAGTCTGTCTTCCCCATTGACTTTACTCATCAGAAGGTCGCAAAAGGGGGGCGGGGGCAAGAAATCACTGGACACTACAACAGCCGTCATAAACACGAGCCAAGCGTCCAAAACCGGCAGGAACCCCGAGCCGGTTTAATGTCAGGATTCCAAATAATACTTCCTCCTTCAATGAGAATTCCGAGGCAGGCAAATTCCTCAAAGGGCATATATTTTATTGGGCCGTATCAAAATCGGCACAAAGCCGGATTTGGGGTTCCGTCAGTTTTACACCCGATTAAAAGTCAAACTTCGTCCCACCCCCTTCCCCAAGTCACCAGTCACCCGGTCCAATCAGCATGCGGTCCGGTTGCTAGGTGACCTCGGTCTCCACCTCTCGGACCCCCTCTGCCAACGTCCTTGACTCCCAGGGGAAAGAATTTTATTTAGGCTACGACACCCCAGCGGTCTCAGCCCTGAAGCTGCGGGAAGAGATAAAACTACCAAAATTTTGAAAAAAAACGGCCACAGTTTGGCCAACCTCAGGGTTGACACTCCGCTTTTTCTCGGTCCCCCGTCTAGATGGTGGCCCAGCGGGAAGCTCAGAAGGCCCTGGATGCCCAACAGGTCCTGTCTACGGCGCAGGCAGAAATGCAAGGCCTGCAGGCCGACCTGGAGGCCGTGCGGCGCGAGAGAGACACCTTGAAGATGGAGATGAGCTTGCTGAAGGTAAAACGGTGGGGGGGGGGCGCAACCTTTTTGAATTAACTAGTTCAAAAAATGAAATTTAACTAACGAAATGAAATCTAACTAACAATGAAATTCAATGTAGAGCACATCCTCACCACCACTGGCAAGACAAGGAGCGAATCCCCACAGTTGCATTGATGATGTTACCTAGTAAGGTCATGAAAGGTCTTCAAGAGATACGTAGCTCAGAGAGTGCCAAGAACCCCACAGTCGTCGTCCTCCTCCTCCTCCTCTTCCTCCTCTTCCTCCTTTCTAGCACTGATGAAATTCCCTAGCTGGGTCATCAAATGTCTGCAAAAAAGCAACCAAATTCGGAGAGCACAAAGAACGCCACAGTCCTTTCCTCCTCCTCTTCCTCCCCACTTCCTCCTCCTCCTGCCAGCACTGTTGACATTCCCTAGTTGGGTCATTAATCATGAAACGTCTGCAAGAAAGCAACCAAGGACTCCACAGTCCTCCACCAACTCCCTTCTAGCACTGATGACATTCCCTAGCTGGGCCATGAGACGTCTGCAAGAAAACCACCAAGCTCAGAGAGCACCAAGGACAAACCCCCCTCCCCCCCAATGTCGGTCTTCCTCCTTTCTCTTTGCAGGCCCGTTTCGAGACCCAGAAGGCCAAGCTGGAGTCGGAGCTGAAGGTGGCCTTAGAACAGCGGGTGACGGAGCGGCTGGCCGAGGTTCACGAGGACAGCTTGCGCCAAATGACCGCTGTGCGAGAACAACACAGGTGGGAGGACGTGGTGGCGGCCCATCTCCCTCCGTTTCACCCTCCCCCCCCCATTTCTTTCCTGGCCTTCTTTGCTTTGATTGGCAGTTGACATCGTTTTGGAATTTGGAAGTCCCTTCTAGGAAAGAGCTCCCGAGAGCTCAAATCTTAACTCTTTATTTTTACTTTCTGGTTAAAGAAAAAAAATATCTTCCTTTTATTTCTGTTTCAAAAGTCCAGGTCCTTGAATCCGAGTTCCTCCCATTTGTGAATTGAGTAGGTGGGGTTATCTGGTCCTCCTTTCCTTCCCTTCTGCCTGCAGTTCTTCTTTCAAATGATGGAAGTTACATTTTGCCATTCCCCCCACCCCCCCCGTTCAAAATTCAAAGGGTCTGTCTGTCCAGGCACCATTGCGGGGTGTGTCTCTCGCTCTCGGTTGGCTAGAGGGCTTGCGAGTTGTGGTTCCGCGACTCGCAAAGCCACAATTCTCCTCTTTCCCTCCTTAGCTACAGGGGGCGTAGAAATGTGTTTTTTTGCAAAGGCAGTTAATAAGATTACTCTCTATAAAGTAGTGTTTCTCAACCTGGAGAGGAAACCTTGCAATAATTTTCGGGGCTTGGGGAAGCCCTACATAAAAATGGCAGAAGGTGGACTTGAGGGAAAGATTGGACCACCATTTGTTCAGGAGGGCATAAGGATCCTTGCCTTGGGGTCCTGGGGGTTGGGCTAGAAGACCTCCAAGTCCTCCCTTCCAGTCCTATGATTCTATGATCTATCTGCTTGTCTGTCCGCATCCATCCATCCATCTATCCATTAATCTATTGTCTGTCTGTCTGTCTTATCTGTCTGTCCATATCTATCTATCTGTTTGTCTGTCTGTCTGTCTATCTATCTATCTATCTATCTATCTATCTATCTATCTATCTATCTATCTATCTATCTATCTATCTTTCATCTCTCTCTCTTATCTCTCTCTCATCAATCTATCATCTCTCCCTCTCTCTCTCATCTATCTATCTATCTTTCTTTCTATCTATCCATATCTATCGTCTATATTTATTTATTTATTTATTTATAATTTAATTTCTATACCGCCCTTCTCCCAAAGGACTCAGGGCGGTTTACAGCCATATTAAAACACCAAGTACAAATAACAATTTTAAAAGCGAATTAAAACCACATATTTATAGGCCAGATCAACTAAAACGGTCAAAGACCTACAATAAAACCCATTTAAAATTACAATTAAAATTATACTTAGGCTAGTCCCGCACGATGAAATAATAAAGTCTTCAATTCCCGTTTGAAGGTCCGGAGGTCGGGGAGTTGGCGTAACCCCGGAGGAAGCTCATTCCAAAGGGCTGGTGCCGCCACAGAGAAGGCCCTCCCCCTGGGGGTCGCCAACTGACATTGTTTGGTCGAAGGCACCCTGAGGAGTCCCTCTCTGTGGGAGCACACAGGTCGTTGGGAGGCTATCGGTGGCAGAAGGTGGTCTCGCAAATACCCCAGTCCTAAGCCATGGAGCGCTTTAAAGGTGGTAACCAGCACCTTGAATTGCACCCAGAAGGCTACCGGCAGCCAGTGCAGGCCGCGCAGGATAGGTGTTATATGGGAGCAACGCGGTGCTCCCTCTATCATCTATCTATCTATCTATCTATCTATCTATCTATCTATCTATCTATCTATCTATCTATCTATCTATCTTCTATCATTATATCATCTGTCTGTCTATCATCTATCTATCTATCTATCTATCTATCTATCTATCTATCTATCTATCTATCTATCTATCTATCTATCTATCTTCTATCATTATATCATCTGTCTGTCTATCATCTATCTATCTATCTATCTATCTATCTATCTATCTATCTATCTATCTATCTATCTATCTATCTCTTATATCTATCTATCTATCTATCTGTCTGTCTATCTATCTATCTATCTATCATCATCATCTATATCATCTCTGTCTGTCTATCATCTATCTATCTATCTATCTATCTATCTATCTATCTATCTATCTATCTATCTATCTATCTATCTATCTCTTATATCTATCTATCTATCTATCTATCTATCTATCTATCTATCTATCTATCTATCTATCTGTCTGTCTATCTATCTATCATCATCATCTATATCATCTGTCTGTCTGTCTATCATCTATATCATCCATCCATCCATCCATCCATCTCTTCTATTTATCATCTCTCTATATCCATCTCCTATCATCTATCTCCTATTATTTATCTGTCGTCTCTATTAATCACCTATCTATATCTATCTATCTATTTTCAAGAAAAGATTGGACAGTTGGTATGATGAGAGACTCCTGCCTTGGGGCCCTGGGGGTTGGACTAGAAGACCTCCAAGGTCCCTTCCAGCCTTATAACTTCTATGACTGCCGTTCCCTTCTAACTTAATCCCCCTTTTATGACTTGTACAACAGCCAAGTGGCAGACTGGCATTTTAGTTTGGCTTTGGCTTTGGGGTGAGATACCAGCTGTACGCTGATGACACCCAGCTGTACTTCTCCACCCCAGGCCACCCCAATGAAGCTGTTGAAGTGCTGTCCCGGTGCGTGGAAGCCGTACGGGTCTGGATGGGGAGAAACAGGCTCAAGCTTAATCCCTCCAAGACAGAGTGGCTGTGGATGCCGGCACCCCGATTCAGTCAGCTGCAGCCGCGGCTGACTGTTGGAGGCGAGTTATTGGCCCCAAAGGACAGGGTGCGCAACTTAGGTGACCTCCTGGATGAACGGCTGTCGTTTGAAGATCATTTGACGGCCGTCTCCAGGGGGGCCTTCCACCAGGTTCGCCTGGTTCGGCAGTTGCGCCCCTTCCTTGATCGGGATGCCTTGTGCACGGTCACTCATGCGCTCGTTACCTCTCGCCTGGATTATTGTAATGCTCTCTACATGGGGCTCCCCTTGAAGTGCACTCGGAGGCTTCAGTTAGTCCAGAATGCAGCTGCGCGGGTGATAGAGGGAGCTCCGCGTAGCTCCCATGTAACACCGCTCCTGCGCAGACTGCACTGGCTGCCTGTGGCCTTTCGAGTGCGCTTTAAGGTGTTGGTTACGACCTTTAAAGCGCTCCATGGCTTAGGGCCTGGGTACTTACGGGACCGCCTGCTGTTACCCTATGCCTCCCACCGACCCGTACGCTCTCACAGAGAGGGACTTCTCAGGGTGCCGTCCGCCAAACAATGTCGGCTGGCGGCCCCCAGGGGAAGGTCCTTCTCTGTGGGGGCTCCCACACTCTGGAACAAGCTTCCCCCGGGTTTACGCCAAATACCTGACCTTCGGACATTCCGTCGCGAACTGAAGACGCATCTTTTTATTTGCGTGGGGCTGTCTTAAATTGAATTTTATCTTTTATCAATTTTTAAACGGGGTTTTTAGTATGGAAATTTTTTAATTTTAGGCTAATTTAAATAAATTTTTTAAATGGTATTTTAATCTGTATATTGTATTGTTTTATCTTGCCTGTACACCGCCCTGAGTCCTTCGGGAGAAGGGCGGTATAAAAATCAAATAAATAAATAAATAATAAATAGTTGTGGCATAGAAATATTCCCCAGTGAGGACTAGCATCGCACAGGGTGTGACATTAAAAAGGGAACGCTTATTCCCTCCCCCCCTCCCCCCCCCGGCCAATTATGACTTTTCTTGAAAGTCCAGTTGAGGAATTTTAAAGAGAAGTCTTTTTTCCAAAATTCAAATGTTTGGCCAGTCTCTTCCTTCAGAGCCAAAACCTTTTATTTCCCAAAACAGAGTTTGAAATGTCTTATTCTCCTTCATCAAAATTAATTGATGATTCATTATTTTCTCCCTATTCTCTTATCACTCCAATATTCTTAAATCGTCCCTGTTTTTGGGGAGTTATCTAACAACTCAAGGAGAAAATCCTCAGAATGTTGCTCAAAATATCAAAATTCAGAATAATGCTCTTAATGCCGTTTCGCTGCACGGATTCATCCGTCTGTTGCTGTTGGTTTGATTTGTTAATCCAAACGGCTTTAGACAAGAGCCGAGATCCATTCAAAACTTTATTTACAGTATTTATTCTCTAATCTACCCAGAAGGATTTGGAGAGATGGGGAAACATCCGTAAAAACAAGAATTCCACGCTTTGTGGTTTATAGCTTTAAGGAGATACAAAAAGCAATTTGAGAATTAACAAGGCACCTTTGTTCCTTGTTAATTCCTGCTAAAGCGCCTTTATTTTTTTTATTTTTTTTTAAAATCTTTATCTTGGACAATAAAATTCCTTGTGTGTCCAATCACACTTGGCCAATAAAAAATTCTATTCTATTCTATTTTGTTCTAAAATGCAGAAAATACCGGTGGGCAATCCAAGATGGGCTGCAAGACAGGATCTCCTTTTGAGTGAGGGATAAACAATCCTTATTTTTACATATAAACATTTTTCTACTACTTTTAGAAGTAGATTCTCTCTTTTAGATTGATTCTCCAAGGGGAGGGGCGCGGCGGCCCAGAGGTGGAGCTCTCGCCTCACAATCAAGAGGCTGTGAGTTCGATCCTAGGTATAGAATAGAATAGAATAGAATTTTTATTGGCCAAGTGTGATTGGACACACAAGGAATTTGTCTTGGTGCATATGCACATACTACACCAAGTAGTGTACATAAAAGAAAAGATACGTTCATCAAGGTACAACATTTACAACACAAATGATGGTCAATATATCAATATAAATCATAAGGATTGCCAGCAACAAGTTATAGTCATACAGTCATAAGTGGAAAGAGATTGGTGATGGGAACTATGAAACGATTAATAGTAGTGCAGATTCAGTAAATAGTCTGACAGTGTTGAGGGAATTATTTGTTTAGCAGAGTGATGGCCTTCGGGAAAAAACTGTTCTTGTGTCTAGTTGTTCTGGTGTGCAGTGCTCTATAGCGTCGTTTTGAGGGTAGGAGTTGAAACAGTTTATGTCCAGGATGCGAGGGATCTGCAAATATTTTCACGGCCCTCTTCTTGATTCGTGCAGTATACAGGTCCTCAATGGAAGGCAGGTTGGTAGCAATTATTTTTTCTGCAGTTCTAATTATCCTCTGAAGTCTGTGTCTTTCTTGTTGGGTTGCAGAACCGAACCAGACAGTTATAGAGGTGCAAATGACAGACTCAATAATTCCTCTGTAGAACTGAATCAGCAGCTCCTTGGGCAGTTTGAGCTTACTGAGTTGGCGCAGAAAGAACATTCTTTGTTGTCCTTTTTTAATGATGTTTTTGATGTTAGCTGTCCATTTTAGATCTTGCGATATGATAGAACCCAGAAATTTGAAGGTTTCTACTGTTGATACTGTGTTGTCTAGTATTGTGAGAGGTGGAAGTATGGAAGGGTTTTTCCTAAAGTCTACCACCATTTCTACGGTTTTGAGTGTGTTCAGTTCCAGATTGTTTTGGTTGCACCACAAGGCTAGTCGTTCGACCTCCCGTCTATATGCGGATTCGTCATTGTCTGGAATGAGACCAATCACTGTTGGTCTGCGAACTTCAGTAGCTTAACAGTAGGGGCAGATATTTCTCTCTCTGGGCACAGTGAGAATATAATCTGCTGAACAAAATACCGCACTGTCAACGGGAAGGGCATCCGGCCATTAAAACACTCCGCTCCATTCAGTCGGCCAGACTCCACCCCGCAAGTCGTTAAAAGAAGGTGATGATTGCAATAAGCCAGTTTCTTGCCGGCTACTTTCTGGAATTTGCAAAGATATCTTTTATTTTCTTGGTGGAAAAGACCTTTTATGTTCATTTTTATTTCCCCCTTTTTTTTTTTTGCAGGAAGCAGTTGCTGGACCTAAGCAGCCACCACGAGAAAGAGTTGGCGAAACAGCTGGCTCAGTTCAAATTAGATCTAGCTGAGAAGGAGGCGCAGCAGAAGCACCTCACTGAGGACTACGAACATAGGTAGCCTTCCCAAAGTTTGCGGTGCCACCGAAATCTCTTCGCGGGTGGTCCTCGGCGTCTAACAGTTCACACAGTGACCGAAGTTACAGCGGCATCGGGGGGAAAAGTGACTTACGACCGTGTTTCACACTTACGACCCTGTGGTCGCGTGATCAAAATTCAGACGCTTGGCAACTGACTCACTGGTCGCAGTTCTCTGGGGTCACCTGATCCCTTTTTGCATCCTTCTGCCGGTGGGGAAACCTTGCTTCACTTAACGACCGTCTTAGTAACTTAACCTGAGTGATTCATTTTACAACAGTGGCAAGAAAAGTCGTAAAATGGGGGCAAAGCTCACAATGGGGTGGTTTTTAAAGGCTTGGCCGTGGTACCACAGGTAGTCCTCGACTTACGACCGCAACTGAGCCCAACTTTTCTGTTAAGTGAAACATTTGTTAAGCGCCATTTTGCCCCATTTGGCGACCTTTGGCCGCAGTCGTTAAGTGAATCACTGCAGTGGTTAGCCACACTGTTGTTAAGTGAATCCGGCTTCCCCATTGGCTTTGCTCATCAGAAGGTTGCAAAAGGCAATCAAACGGGCACTCTGACCGTCCCGTCATAAATGCGAGCCAGTTATCAAGGATCTCAATTTTGATCGCCTGACCGCAGAGATGCTGCAACGGTCATGAGTGTGAAAAACGGTCCTTAGCTATTCAGGGCCGTTGTAACTTCGAATGGTCCCTAGACGAATGGTCTTAAGCCGAGGACAGCCAGGCAGATTCATCAGCCCTTGCATCCAACAGTCATTAAGTGTGAAAAACAGTCCCGAGTCCCTCAGTGCTGTCGTAACTTTGAATGGTCCCTAAAGGAGTCCTCACTATGGTGTGAAGGGGTTGGAGAGTGTGTGCGCAGCGCGCATAGTCTGGGTGGGTGGCTCTCAGAATGGGGTCTTTGGTCAGAGCTGCCCGAAGGAGATGGAGCTGGGAAACCTCTCTGAGTGAAAGCGTTGTCAATGCCTTGAGAAATGGTTTGCATAATAAGATGACGTATATCCTGAGAAATTTATTTATTTATTTAATCATATTTATATACCGCCCTATCTCCCGAAGGACTCAATGGCAGGATTACTGTCTTCTCTATGGGAGACTCCCGCTGCTGTGGGAGTGAAGGTGGCAGAAGGTGCCTGATGTGGAGGCTCAGGCATGGCTCTAGAAGAATCTCCAAAAACTGTACAGATTGTTTCCTGGTTTTCTCCTGAACCACTAGGGATAGTGGGAGACCATCCAGGCTGATTTAATAGAGGAGAATCTTCAGTTAGTGGAACAGAAGTTTCCCTGCCTTCCTCTGCTCATCTTTGTTTTGCTTTATCAAATTGCCTATCCAAGGCCCGTTGTCTTCTGGAGGCATCTCTCTCTGCAGCAGCAGAGGTTTGGAGAGAAGTAGAAGACTTGGATTTGGTGGCAGAGGCCCTTGATTTGGATCTGCTCTTGTGAGAGGGAGGAGCCACGCTAGTAAGGTGTCCTTGGGAGGGCGAGGCAGAAGCCCGGGAAAGAGATCTGCTGCGATCCGCCATCTTGGAAATGAAGCCTAGTGGTTATCAGAGGCCTTGGAATATATGCCCAAATAATATAGTGGCCCTGATCTGAGAATCCTGGAATAAGATCAAATGAGGGCCAGTTAGCAAATGTTCGCAAGTCAAGGGCTGCCTGTATTCCCAAGGCAGGTCCCTCAGTCCCTGGATCCAACGGCCGTGAAGTGTGAAAAATGGTTCCGAGTCCCTTTTTCCAGTGTCATCGTAAGTTTGAACTGTTCACTAAATGAACATTCGTGAGTCGAGGATTTGACAAAGAAAAGGGCTGCGGCCCATCGCCTTCGGTGCTTCTGACCGGTTGATTTCCCCTCGCCTCTTTTTTCCCCCTTTCAGGCTCTCCAAGCAGCGGGAAGACCTGCGGGAGTTCAAGGCCAGGTACCGGCGCCTGGAGGCTCAGCGGGCCGAGATGGTCAGCCAGTTCCAGGCCATGATGCAATCCCACTGGAACGAGGCCCTCCGGCTCTTCGCCATCGGCCGCCCTTCCCTCCAGCCCTCGCCGAAAGCCCCGCACCAGGTGAGAGAATAGGATAGGCGGGAGGGGAGGGCTAGAAGAGACCTTGGAGGTCTTCTACTGCAGGGGTCTCCAACCTTGGCAGCTTTAAGATTGAGGAATTCTGGGAGTTGAAGGCCACAAGTCTTAAAGTTGCCAAGGTTGGAGACCCCTGTTCTAGTGGACTTCAACTTCCCAGAATTCCCCAGCCAGCCTTTTACCAGAATTCAGTATGGATAAGAAACAAATGTGGCTACTAAACTGCCTTTATTGCGTTTTTTTTCCCCCATGGGATAATTTTCTTAATAGATAGCGGATATGCGGTCGATGTAATATATCTTGATTTCAGCAAAGTGGGGGGGTGGGGAGGGAAAGAGCTGGCTGGGGAATTCTGGGAGTTGCAGTCCACAGGTTTAAAGTGTTTCAAGGTTGGATGCTTCTGCTTTATTTTTTTATTTTAAAGTTTTTTTATTTTATTTCTTATAAATATATTGTAAATGTACATTCTCTTAGTCACAGTTAACCACACTTATACATATACTTTCTAAAGAAAGGAAAAAAAATTTAAACTACATTTGGGGTTGCTCTTCTACCCTTTCTTCTCCCTCATTTTACAACAAACCTTCTTCTCCTTCTGTCTTTCTTTTCCTTCCCTACCTCTCCTCTCCTACTTTCTTCTTTCCTCCTCTCCTTCCTCTTCCCTCCTTCCCCCTCCTTTCCCCCACTCCTCCCTTCTTCTCCCCCTTTCTAACCTTCTCTCCTATTCTTTTCCCCTATCCTTTCTTCCTCTCCTTTTCCCTTTCTTCCATTCCTCTCTCTCTCCTTCTCCTCTCCTATCTTACCCTCTACTCCTCTCCTTTCTTTCTCCTTTGTTGTCCAATATTTCCCCTATTTGGTATCCGAGCAGCCCCAATTTTCTATTAACATATACTTTCTTTTCAGTTTCATTTCAATTTTACCCATTACCATTACCATTACCATTACCATTCTCTTTGCTGACGATGTCAAACTATTTAACACCACAGACAATACATCTATCATTCAAAATGACCTTGATCATCTAACCGCTTGGTCTAAAACTTGGCAGCTCCAAATCTCAACCAGCAAATGCTCAGTCTTACATATAGGAAAAAAGAACCCAAACACTAAGTACATATTTGATGGGCATTACCTTACAGATAATCCCCACCCTGTTAAAGACCTTGGAGTTTTCATATCAAATGATCTAAGTGCCAAAGCCCATTGCAACTACATAGCAAAAAAAGCTCTAAGAGTTGTAAACCTAATCTTGCGTAGCTTCTTTTCCAAAAACACCACACTACTAACCAGAGTATATAAAACATTTGCTAGACCAATTCTAGAATACAGCTCGCCTGTCTGGAACCCTCACCATATCTCTGACATCAATACAATTGAATGTGCCCAGAAATATTTTACAAGAAGAGTTCTCCACTCCTCTGAAAACAACAAAATACCTTATCCCACCAGACTTGAAATCCTAGGCTTAGAAAACTTGGAACTCCGTCGCCTTCGACAAGACCTAAGTTTAACTCACAGAATCATCTATTGTAATGTCCTTCCTGTCAAAGACTACTTCAGCTTTAATTGCAATAATACAAGAGCAACCAACAGATTTAAACTTAATGTCAACCGCTTTAATCTAGATTGCAGAAAATATGACTTCTGTAACAGAATCATCAGTGCTTGGAATACTTTACCTGACTCTGTGGTCTCTTTTCATAATCCTGAAAGCTTTAACCAAAAACTTTCTACTATTGACCTCACCCCATTCCTAAGAGGACCATAAGGGGCGTGCATAAGCGCACAAACGTGCCTACCGTTCCTGTCCTATTGTTTTTCTTTTCTTCTTCATATATATATATATGCTTATACCTCCTTATATTTACTCATATATGTGTTTATTTACTATATAATCTTTTTGTATGATACCTACATATATTGTTGTGACAAAATAAATAAATAAATAAATAAATTACACATCTATCATCATAATTGCACATTTATATAACAACATTCTTTCTTTCACTCCCCCGTCCCCCTTTTCCATTTACACTGGTGTCCTCTGAGTTTCTATTTCCTTTTGTCTTCTCTCTCATTTACCTTTACCTTGTCTGATTCATTAATCTGTCATCTTATATTCGTAATTCTTTTCTAACTGTGCATAAAATCGTCCCCACGTCTTGAAATACGCCGATTCCTCTTCATCTTTGATTCTCAAGGTTAATCTGTTCATTTCCGCGCAATCCAGAATCTTCTTTATTACTCCATCTTCTGACGGGATTTTTTTTCCCCCTACCTTCCAATTTTGCGCAAATACAGTTCTTGCTGCTGTTATTATGTGTATGATTAAATACGTGTCTTCTTTGCTATACCTCTCCGGGAAAATACCCAATAAAAAAAAGCCTCTGCTTTAAACACATTTTTCTTCTCCCCCTTGACCTTGTTAGGAGGCTGAAGTAGACCCCGACTCTGAGTCGGGATTTCTGCCCCCCTCCGACCCGCACAAGAAGACCCTAAAAGGGGAGACTCTCTGCGGCAATGCCCGCATGGGCGACTGCAAGGAGCCGGCGTGGGACAAGGTGGGGCCGCTGCAGCCCATCCTCCATCAGCAGATCAAATTGCAGGGGGGCTCGGAAGGACCCGAAAAATGTCTCCGGGAGCCTCCCCGGCAGTTTCTGCCTCTAGTGCCGGACGTGGGGCGCCTCTCCTCCGAATTCAGCCACATTCTCAACTCCAGCCTCCTCAGCCAGCAGGGCTTCCAGCAGCTGGACCCCCAGGTGGACACCACCATCGCCGGATCAGGTACGTGGCGCACCGAGGCCGTCCTTGCAGGGTGTCTGCACAAGGAGGCTCTGAGTTCTAGTCCCGCCTCCCCTCCCCTCCCCTTCCCTTCATTTCTACTTCTCCTCTCCTCTCCTCTCCTCTCCTCTCCTTCATTCCCTTCCCTTCCCTTCCCTTCATTTCTCTTCTTCTTGTGGTGGGGAAAATAGGAAAAGGCGGAAGGAATATTAGGTTTTTGTTTGCTGTTTTTGTAAAAATAATAAAGGCAAGAGATGGATGGATGAATGGATGGATGGATAAATGGATGATAGGTAGAGATGATGGATGGATGGATGAATGATGGAGATAGAAAGAACAAAAGAAGATAGATAGATAGATAGATAGATAGATAGATAGATAGATAGATAGATACATACATACATACATACATACATACATACATACATACATACGTAGATAGGTAGAGATGCAGTGGTGGGTTTCACATATTCTTACTACTGGTTCACCACACGCACGCATGCTTTGCACATTTGCCTTCCGTGCATGTGCCCAGCCTTCTGCGCATGGGCTTTGCTTGCATGTGTGCCTTCCGCCCATGCGCCCTGCCTTGAAAACATGGCTAAATAGGACGGCATTACGTCTGGGCAAGTGGGCGGGCCCACCCACCCAGAATCGCCGCTACCAGTTCGCACGAACCGTCGGGAACCAGCTGAATACCACCTCTGTAGAGATGATGGATGGATGGATGGATGGATGACGGGGGGGGGGAGGGAGAAGGAAAGAGATAGGACAGACACAGGATGGATGGATGGATAGATGTGATGGATGGATATGATAGAGATTGAGGATAGAAAGACGGATGGATTTTTTGTCTGAACCAAGATTGAGATCTGCATCTTCTCTTTTTTCCCTTTTTTCCTTCCTTCTTTCCATTCTCCTTTTCTCAGGTTTGAATTTCCACCCGGAAAACCTGGCCGAACACCCCTTTGCGGATGAGAGGGACGACTCCAGCCCCGAGTTGGCAGGGAACGAAAGCGAGGTCACTCAGCCCAGCTCCGGGGAGGGTGGGGTGCAGGGGCTCCAGCCGGACTTAAACTACTACATGCGCCTGGTAAGGAGCCATTGTGTAGACTGCGGGAAAACGTGTGTATGTTGCGTATGTGTGTGTGTGTGTCTGTATGTATATGGTCAGCTGGTTGGAATTGTAGCAGAATCGAGATCAGTGTTTCTCAACCTTGGCGATGTGCGTGTTAAAATTTGTGGGACATCCCAAATCCCAGCGCCTTGTAAAATATGTGGATTTCATCTCCCAGAATTCCCCAGTCAGGATCCAACTTCAAGATACCATATGTGGGACTTCATCTCCCAGAATTCCCCAGTCAGGATACAACTTTTAAGGCATGTGGGACTTCAAATCCCAGAATTCCCCAGTCAGGATACAAATTTTAAGGTGTATGGGACTTCAAATCCCAGAATTCCCCAGTCAGGATACAACTTTTAAGGCGTGTGGGACTTCAAATCCCAGAATTCCCCAGTCAGGATACAACTTTAAGGCGTGTGCGACTTCATCTCCCAGAATTCCTCAGTCAGGATACAACTTTTAAGAAGTCCATCCATCTTAAAAGTTGCCAAGACTGAGAAATAGTGATATGTAAGGGTAGCTTTAATGTGACTCCACTTTCTTACTAAAGCAAGTTTTCAAAGCTTAAAAACGCTTATCTTTTCTCCCTTAAAAACTCTCCTCAATGTTTATTTACCTTATTATATACCATGTTGGCTTTTTGTCTTTTTTTTTGTCTGATTGTTGACCCGGAGTGGGGTATGTGAAGCGAAGCTTTCGTGTTTTAACCCCTTTTCCACCCTTTTCCACCCCACCAGCTTCTGAGCCACTCGGACTTTGAAAGAAGCGCCCCGCAGCAGGAGTTGTGTGCCACGGACAGCCCACCCCGTGCCACGAATCGGACACAAACCGGTAAGCCCTGGGCCAGCCTCCCTCCTCCACTTTTCCAAGACCATTCTCTCCCAGCAGCTTCTGGTTCTCCTCCGACCTTTGCTTGTATATTTCTGTATTTATTACATTTATATGTCACCCGTCTCACGGTCGAGCGCCTCTGGGCAGCTTGCCAACGCAGTGGCGGGACGCTGCCGGTTTAACAGCTGGTTCAGTGAGCATGCCATTCACGCTGAAAATGGAGGATTTAGAAGCTCAGCTGCTTTTGTGACCCAGGTTCCTGGACCCGGACTCCTGGACGGGAGAAGACCTGGCAAGCCCTGCTTCTCTTGGGCCCTCTCCCTCCCTGGCACCCACTCAAAGGGAGGAAGAGGGGCCGGCAAGGCCTGATTCTCTCGAGCCTTCTTCTGATTTGGCAACGCCCCAAGAACAGTTTTGGAGTGATGCAAGACTGCGCAGATGTGACCGGCGCGCGCAGCAGAAGCAGCGTTGGGATAAAGCCAAGGAATGATGGTCATGCAGTGACATCTGCAGAGACTATAAATAGGAGGCAGGACTTCCTGGTTTTTTGTCTTGGACAAAGCAATGAATTTGCGCAGGCAAACTGTATCAATGGAGGGAAGAATATATTCGTGAGTAATTCTGGCCTTATCTATAATTTCCTCGTTATCTCCAGAAACTTGGCAGGCCCGTGGGTAGACGTGGCCAGGACATTTATCTATGTAAATAAAGTAGAAGAGGAGGCCTTTGACTGACTCTTTGTTGGGAGTATTGGGGGAGGGAAACAGAACAGCTGCTCACCTTCCAAGGCAGCAACGGTAGGTAGAACAGCGAGGGGGGGGGAATCAGCTGTGCCACGCGATTAAGATGAGCTAGAAAGCAGGAAACAAAGGACAGGATAGGGAGGGGGCAGGTGGGCGGGGCCAGCTGATCGTCGGAGCTACGGGTTCGCCCGAACCGGCTGTATTCCACCTCTTTTGCCACATCGCAAAAGCAAAAGGACTCGGTGAAAACATTAAATACAGGAAATCCTCGACTTGTGACCAGAATTTCTACCGCTCAGCAAGATGAGGCGTACCTGATTTTCTGCCTCGATGGGTTAAGGGAATCACTGCCGTTCTTAAGCGAATCATGTGGCTGTTAAGGAGTTAATCAGAAATCATTGAGGAATTCATCATTTATCAATTAAAGATATAATACATGAAAGTAAGTAAAATTATTCCAGAATTGAGGAGAAACTTCCTAACCGTGAGGGCAATTAACCAGTGGAACCGATGGCCACCGGACATTGTGGGTGCTTCCTCACTGGAGGTTTTTAAGAAGAGCCAGGGCAGCCATTTGTCCCAGAGTCACCTGCTTGAGCAAGGGGTTGGACTAGAAGACCTCCAAAGCCCCTCCCAGCTCTATTCTGATAGATCGATTGAACGAATCTGGCTTCCCCCACATTCTCTTTGCCGGTCAGAAGCCACCTGGGAAGGTCGCCAGTGGGGATCACATGATCCCAGGATAGGGCAGCCGTCATAAATTCATGCCAGTGGCCAAATGCCCGAGTTTTGATCAAGTGACCCACAAGGAGGCTGCCTTGGTTGCAAATGCGAGGACTCTTCATAAGTCACTTTTTCAGTCCCAGTGTGCGGTCACTAAATGAGCGGTTGTAAGTCAAGGACTACCTGTGTTTAAATGGATGAAGATTAAATAACGAGGAAGCAAGTGCTAATGGATCAGAATTCTTGGCAGGGTGAGAAGTGTGTGAATTTGGAGAACAGCCCGTGCGAAAAGCGACGCAGGGATGCCCAGCCTCGGCAACTCCCAGAATTCCCCAGCCAGCACATTACTTTCCCATTTAATAATTGTCCCACCTTCTAACTCGTTTATTGGTTACGACCTTTAAAGCGCTCCATGGCTTAGGGCCTGGGTACTTACGGGACCGCCTGCTGTTACCACATGCCTCCCACCGACCCGTACGCTCTCACAGAGAGGGCCTTCTCAGGGTGCCGTCCGCCAAACAGTGTCGGCTGGCGGCCCCCAGGGGAAGATCCTTCTCTGTGGGGGCTCCCACACTCTGGAACGAACTTCCCCCGGGTTTACGCCAAATACCTGACCTTCGGACCTTTCGCCGCGAACTGAAAACATATTTGTTTGTTCGCGCGGGGCTTTCTTAAATCTTAAATTTTAAATTTTAAATTACATAAATTTTATCGATTTTAAATTTTTTACTAATTTTAAATGGGGTTTTGGTTTTTATAAATTCTTAAAGTTCTAGGCTAATTATAATAAGTTTTTTAACTTGCATTTTAAATTTGTATACTGTAGTGTCTGTATTTTATTGTTGCCTGTACACCGCCCTGAGTCCTTCGGGAGAAGGGCGGTATAAAAATCAAATAAATAATAATAATAATAATAATAATAATAATAATAATTAATTTAACTTGTCATGGGTTGTTTCCCCACCCCCCTGCCCGCTTTGCCGAAATCAAGGTATGTTACATCTGCCGCGTTCCCACGATCTAAAGTTTCCCAATTTTTTTAAAAAAAAAGGTACATTTGTTTTTGTCCTATCCATGCTGCATTCTGGGAAACCCTCCTGGCTGGGGAATTCTGGGAGCTGAAGTCCCCAAGGCTTTAAAAGTCGCCAAGTTGGAAATCCCTGCTCTTTGTGGCTGCGCCAAACTCACGATGCCATTGAGGCCGCTGCTCCTTCTCAGCTGACGATGTCCCGGCTCTCTTCCCCAGGCAACGCCCAGTCTTACCACGAACGGTCCACGGCCCTCTGGGACCCGGCCCAGCCCTCTTTCAGCACCATCCGCATCCAGCCGCCCAGCAGCGCCGCCGTCCACAAAACCAAAGTCCCTCTGCCCAAATCTGGACCTGTCTGCTTAAGCCTGGAACCGGTCAGCCCCTCCAAACAGCAAAATGTTGGTGCGTGCTCATCCCTGGTGGGGCCTCGAGTTAGGGGTCCAGTTGGCCCTGCTTGGAGCCCCCCCCCGATTGATTTCCCCCCCCTCTTGGCTGCTTTTTCTTCCGTTTCCTCCCTCTCCCCTTCCTGCCCCTTCTTCTCCTTCCTCTTCTTTCTCCTCCTCTTTTGATTCCTCCTCTCTCTTTCTCCTCCTCCTCCTTCACCTCCTTTCCTCTTCTCCTCTTTTCCTCTTCCTCTTCCTCTCTCCTCCTCTCTCCTCCTCTCCTCTTTTCCTCTTCCTCCTCTCTCCTCCTCTTTTCCTCCTCACCTCCTCTCTTCCTCCTCTTCTTCTCTCCTCTCTTCCCCTCTGTCCCTCTCCCTCCTTCTCCCCTCTTCACCCCCCTCTCCTCTCCTTTCTCCCCCAGCCCACGAGGAAGGCATCCTGTCTCCCAACCATGTGGCAGCCGTCTCCCTTCTGCTGAAGCAGTACCAGGCCAAGGGGAGACCCGTCCCCTCCACCGAAGAGCTGTATAAATACTTGCACAGGATAGGGCAGAACGGGTAAGGTTCTCCGCTCCGGGTGACCGCCCCCCTCCTGCCTCTGGGCTCCGTGGGGCAGAGGGAAGAGACAGCCCCAACTTCTCCAGGGCCAGAGAGCGTGTGTGTGTATGTGTGTGCTGGGTTTTGCTCTAACAGCTCCTCCTTCTGTATTTTGGGATTTTTGCATCCAGGCCAGAAACCAAAGGGGACGGGAACCTGCCAGCCCGCCGGAACCTGGATCCTAAATTGTCCGAATCGATGAGGAAAGAGGTAGGTGCAAATTGCGAGATGCGTACAGGCAGTCCTCGACTTACGACCTCCAGTGAGCCCAAAGAGTCCCTGCTGCTAAGCGAGACACTCGTTAAGTGAGCTTTGCCCTGTTTTACGACTTTTCTTGTCACGGTCGTGAAGCAAAGCACTGCCGTTGTTAAGTTAGCAACACGGTTGTTAAGCGAATCGGGCTTCCTTGTCAACTCTTCCCTGTTCAGAAGGTCGCAAAAGGGGAACCCCGGGACACCGCGACCGTCATAAATACGAGCCAGTCGCCAAGGGTTTGAATGTTGATCACAGGGATGCGGCCACGGTCGTAAATGTGAAAACCGTTTGTAAATCCCCTTTTTTGCTGCCGTTGTAACTTCCAACGGTCACTAAACAAATGGTTGTAAGTCAAGGACTACCTGTATTTCTGGAGCCAGGGACGAGCTAGGATTAGAATTAGAATTAGAATTTTAGAATTAGAATTATTAGAATTAGAATTAGAATTTTAGAATTAGAATTATTAGAATTAAAATTTTAGAATTAGAATTATTAGTATTAGAATTAGAATTTTAGAATTAGAATTTTAGAATTATTAGAATTAGAATTAGAATTTTAGAATCAGAATTATTAGAATTAGAATTTTAGAATTAGAATTATTAGAATTAGAATTTTAGAATTAGAATTAAAATTATTAGAATTAGAATTAGAATTTTACAATTAGAATTTTACAATTAGAATTTTAGAATTAGAATTAGAATTATTAGAATTAGAATTTTAGAATTAGAATTTTAGAATTAGAATTATTAGAATTAGAATTTTACAATTAGAATTAGAATTATTAGAATTAGAATTTTACAATTAGAATTTTAGAATTAGAATTAGAATTATTAGAATTAGAATTTTACAATTAGAATTTTAGAATTAGAATTAGAATTTTAGAATTAGAATTATTAGAATTAGAATTTTTTAATTAGAATTAAAATTATTAGAATTAGAATTTCAGAATTAGAATTAGAATTTTACAATTAGAATTTTAGAATTAGAATTAGAATTATTAGAATTAGAATTTTAGAATTAGAATTTTAGAATTAGAATTATTAGAATTAGAATTTTACAATTAGAATTAGAATTATTAGAATTAGAATTTTACAATTAGAATTTTAGAATTAGAATTAGAATTATTAGAATTAGAATTTTACAATTAGAATTTTAGAATTAGAATTTTAGAATTAGAATTATTAGAATTAGAATTTTAGAATTAGAATTAAAATTATTAGAATTAGAATTTCAGAATTAGAATTAGAATTTTACAATTAGAATTTTAGAATTAGAATTAGAATTATTAGAATTAGAATTTTAGAATTAGAATTAGAGTTAATTAGAAATAGAATTAATTAGAAATAGAAATCGAATAGAATAACAGCGTTGGAAGGGACCTTGGAGGTCTTCTAGTCCAACCCCCTGCTTAGTCTTGGGGAGTCCTAACCCCAAAGCAAGGCAGGACACGGAAATCCCGCCCCAGGATACTCCTTCAGTATCTGTCCTTGTTTCCTTCTCAGGGCCCTCCCAGCCGGCGGTCAGCCAGCTCAGGGCCTGGTCGGGAGAAGTCCCATGGTCCTGGGAAGACGGGGAAGAAGCTCTCCGGGTCGCTGGCCTCCCACTCTCGCAGCAGCAGTAGCAGCCGGGGAGGAAGCGTGTGGAGATAGCATCTTGGCAACTGGGCCATTTCTCTCCGTCCCTCTTTCCTCTTTTGTCCGCTGAATCGACGCAGGTGGACGACGGCCCCGGTTTTGCTTTCTACTGCAGCTAGGAATCTAAAATACTGCCGAGAACGGAAGTTCGTGTTGTTTGAAGCCTTCGCTCTGGCAAAGAATTCAGAAACGGAGGGGTCATTTTCTGGATAACGGAGAACAGATGCTGCCAGACCCTTGGGACACCCACTTCTCGGGATCTCTGACTCTCATCCGTCGGGATTTCTCTTCTTGAGGTCCATCTCTGCTCTCCATTTGCAGAAGGAATCTGGCCGAAGTCTCCAAACGTAGCCACTTAAGACTTGTGGACTCCAACTCCCAGAATTCCCCCCAGCCAGCTCTCCCCCCCCTTTGCTGAAATCAAGATATATAACATCGACCGCATACCCGCTATCTATTAAGAAAATTATCCCATGGGCAAAAAAAATCCCACAATAAAGGCAGTTTAGTAGCCACATTTGTTTCTTATCCATGCTGAATTCTGGTAAAAGGCTGGCTGGGGAATTCTGGGAAGTTGAAGTCCCGGAAGTCTTAAATTTGGAGTCTTCCGTTTCACAGCTTTTTCTTAGTGTCAGGTTACAAGGATGCCTTTGCAACCTTCTCCATAACCAACCTGCGTTTCTTTCCCGGCTTATTTCAAGCGCATCCTAAACCTGAATTTGCCGTGTTTACTTCTGGATGCACCGCAGTTTTAGGAACGCCCGGCTTGGCTTTATACGTTTGCTCTTTTTTGCAGAGTTCATTATTTTTGTAAAAAGGTTATTTTTTAAATAAATGACATTGTGAGTTGTTTTTAAGCAAAGGGCAACCCCCCCCGCCGCCCCCCTCCTCTTCCTTGTCGCTGGCATTGCGGTTCTTTCGTCACAAATGTGTTAAATTTCTACGTCTGTGAAGGACCAAACAATTTGTTTCAAAACTGGTCTGTCAAAATTGGGGATTTGAGGGAAAATAGTTGTGAGAAGTGGAAGTAGTTTTTATTCATTTTATTTATTCATTGTGAAACTTAGCTGCCGTCCGTCCTGCATCAAAATGACTCCGAGTTACAGCTTACAGCATAAAAACATTTAAAAAAATCAGTTGTAAGATAACTAGCAAATAAAATTAAATCATTAATATAATGGCGAAGAAAGGAGTCAGATACAGGGATAGCGGGCGGGGAGGGGGAATAGAGATGAGATCTGTTAACTTCCTTTTAGTTAAATAGTTAATCTCTCTTACTGGCACAGTCCTGCTGAGTTTTAAATCCTTAAATGTTTTTCAGCGTTTTGTACATACAGCTAGTCCTCGAGTTATGGCCACAGTTGGGAGCAGAATTCCTGTTGCTATGTGGGCACTTGCTAAGCGAGTCATGAGGGATTTTACGACCGTTGTTGCCCTGGCTGTTGCGACGGTCATAACTGCGAAAGACCGGTCGCAAGTCACTTTTTTCAGTGCCGTCGTATCGTCAAACGGTCTCTAAACGATCCGCTGTAAGTGGAGGGCTGCCTGTAATATGTAGTTGGGCGCCCCTGCAACCGACAAGCATTTGCAAGATGCACACACTCCGTTATTTTCACGGTTGCAAAAACCGGATCGCATGCTTTCGGTATATCTGAAATTGCTTTGCACGACACAATGGAGCAAATGTGCTCAACTTTTAACAAGGCGTGTATGTGAATCAGTACACCTTTCCATTAGACAAGCACACATTAAACAATCATCTTCTTTTAACCACCCCATAATCCCTTGCGGGATGGAGTCTGGGCAGCTGAATGGAGCTGAGTTTTTTACTGGCCGGATGCCTTTCCTGTTGCCAGGGCGGAGTTTTATTCAGCAGATATATTCTCGGTTGTGCCCAGAGAGAGAAATATCTGCCTCTACCTAGGATCGAACTCCCAGCCTCCTTATTGTGAGTCGAGAGCTCCAACTCTAGGCCATCGCACCACTTCAAGCACACGTTAAAACAATGTTAGGCTTTATTCTCATTAACCAGGTTTACAGCCCTTAAACATTGCTTGTCCCTAGGACTGATTCTCCGTATTAGCGGAGAGGCGACCCATTTTTTTATTTTTTATTTTTTTGGCTGAAAACTTGCTCCGCTGTGCAATTTTTCTTCTCTGTTTCTTTCACTTCCTTCTGTGCTCCCCCCACCCCTCAAAAATAGTAAGAGGCACAGAATCTCGGAGATCGAAATAAAAACTTTGGGGTTCCCCCCACCCACCTTTTGTCATCTGAACTCTTCCGCGGACGATGAATTTCCCCCGTCTGCAGATCTTTTCAGTTGCAAACATCCTTTTGCAAACGAAGCTGGGTTAGGTGCAAAAGAGAAAGAGCCGGCTTGATTTTGACTCCTGCCGAAGTCCTTCTGCTGGCTCAGTTTGGTCTACTTCTCACGTTGCCTCTTGGTTATCTAGCAATCCTGCAAAAAAAAGAAAAGAAAAGAGAAACAGGAAAAAGAAGGGAGAAAAGAAAAGGAAGGAAAAAGAAAGGAAAGAAATGAGGGAGGAAAGGAAGGAAGGAAGGAAAAGGGTGGAAGGCAAGAATGAAGAAAGGAAAGAAAAAATGGAGGGAGGGAACGAAGGAAAATAATGGAAGGAGGGAAGAGGAAGGAATGAAAAAAGGAAGGAAAGGGAAGGAAGGAAAAAGGAAAGGGAGAAAGGAAGGAAGGAAAAGGGTGGAAGGAAGGAAAAGGATGAAAGGAAGGAACGAAGAAAGGAAAGAAAAAATGGAGTGAACAAAGGAAAATAATGGAAGGGAAGAGGAAGGAAGGAAAAAGGAAAGAAATGAGGGAGGAAAGGAAGGAACAAAGGAAAAGGGTGGAAGGAAAAGGATGAAAGAAAGGAACGAAGAAAGGAAAAAATGGAGGGAATGAAGGAAAATAATGGAACGAAGAAAGAGGAAGGAAGGAAAAGGATGAAGGAAGGGGAAGCAAGGAATGAAAGGGAAAAAAAGGGAGGAAAGGAAGGGAAATGATGGAAGGAAAAAGGAAGAAAAGGAAAGAAAGAGGAAAGAAAAAGAAAGAAAAGAGCATTTTGGACTCACAGCGGGTGACTTCAATCCCTTTCCAAGTCAGCTTGCCGCTTTCTCTTTCAAACCTTCTGTTTGTGGCCTGCTGATCTGCCCAACATCTAACCAGCATTTTCCTCTCAAACGGGTTATCTTTCAAATCAGTGGGTTGCCTCTTAGCTCATGGCTCCATTTCCCCCCACTGCCCCTTGTAGAAATTTCTCTTCCCTCTCCTGGATTCTCTTCCAACTTCTTCGCCCTTCGTTTCTCACGCTCTCCGTCCCTTTCTCTGCAAACCCCACCGCATTGCAAGGGTCGACCACTTCCAGCAGCACCGACCTCTGCTCTCTTGTCTCTCTGCTTCATCTAGACTGGCCTTCGTTCCATCACCTTGGCCGTGAGGTTATGGCATCTCTCCTGCCCACCCCCAATTTGCCAGTCCGGCCTCCCCTCCCCCTCCCCGAGTACCTAATCTGATTAGCTATTAAGAGACCGTTGAACATGGATTATGGGTTTAAAAAAACTCGTTCCCCTCCTCCATAAACACCAGCCGGGAAGCTTCTAAGCCCCCAAGTCTTCTGCTCCACTTTCTCTCCTTGGATCCAAGGAAGACCAGCTCCTATGGGTCACCACTGGGCCCATTCCCTGGACAACCCCCACCCACCCGCAAGGAGGTCGGACGAAGCTTAGAAAATGCTCAGCAAACCCCCTTTTCTCCAAGCTCATCTCCCCCTTAACTGGGGATGAAGGCCGGAATTGATTTTGGGTTTTGTTTTTTTCTCCTTTCGGCGTCGCTGCCTTCTTTCCTTACCGTTATTTCTAACTTTGGTTTCCCGAAGGATCCTTTTGGATTTTAGCAAGTGGATTGATTATCTCTATTTATTTATATTTTTGGGGCTTGGTGTTTTTTTGTGTTTTTTTTTGGAATCGTTCCGATTTGGTAAGACTTTGTGATGTGTAGCATAACAAGCCTGTTAGTTTGGCTCTAGATTAGCATCAGGATGGAGCTGGGAACTAGGAATGGTGGCTTATGCCAGCAAAAAAAAAAAAACCTTAGAGGGATAAACTGGGATCATTTTCAATTTCTTGCGTAGAATGGACAAACAGAATGGGCAGTGAATGTCTTTATTGTATATTCTCCAAGGTTTATCCACCTTTGCTCCGTTTTAGAATAGAATAGAATAGAATTTTTATTGGCCAAGTGTGATTGGACACACAAGGAATTTGTTTTGGTGCATATGCTCTCAGTGTACATAAAAGACGAGATACGTTCATCAAGGTACAACATTTACAACGCTTAATGATAGTCATAGGGTACAAATTGAACTCTTAATGATACAACACTTAATGACAGTCATAGGCTACAATTAAGCAATCAGGAAACAATATCAGTATAAATTGTAAGGATACAAGCAACAAAGTTACAGTCATAAGTGGAAGGAGATGGGTGATGGGAACGATGAGAAGATTAATAGTAGTGCAGATTTAGTCAATAGTTTAGGGTGTTGAGGGAATTATTTGTTTAGCAGAGTGATGGCGTTCGGGGAAAAACTGTTCTTGTGTCTTGTTGTTCTGGTGTGCAGTGCTCTGTAGCGTCGTTTTGAGGGTAGGAGTTGAAACACTTTATGTCCTGGATGCGAGGAGTCTGTAAATATTTTCACAGCCCTCTTCTTGATTCGTGCTGTCTACAGGTCCTCCATGGAAGGCAATTTCTTTGTCAATTCAGACATCTGGGTTACGTTTGGGGTTACGAAAAATTCAATTGTGTGTGACTGTTGGGAAATGAGCTTGGGGGGATGTGATGATGGAACCGAAGGGGAATAGATTTGAGAAGAACGGGTTTTTTAAAAGGGAGAATATTTGTGGATTTGAGGGCCTATTACGGCAGTAAACCAGGAATGTTGGCCATAACAGAAGGAAAAATGACATCGTGCAGGACACATAACCTGGTGATCCTAGGAGGATAAGAATATGGTGAGGGTGAAGGTAGGTTTTCTTTCCAAAAGTTGGGGATATTCTGACGTTCTTCAAAGCCCAGAGGCAAAATAAGGAGGTTATGCAGTGTATATCCCTTTTCTGCTTTTGGGATAAAAAACGATTTACCTTTCAAACTATAGATTGCAAAGTTCTCTAACACTTGAAGGAGGAATAGAAGAGAAAAATTGTAGCGCGGGATTGAATTGGGGGTGGTGGTCTTTGGTGCTCTCTGACCTTGGCGGGTTTCTTGGAGACGTTTCACGACCCAACTAGGGAATATCATCAGTGCTATCATATCATCACACTGATGATGTCACCTGCTTTGGGAATGAAAACATCTGCAAGAAACCAACTGGGCACCCACAGTTTTGGGAGGCAACGCCCCAAACATCTAGAACGAGGCATTCAATTGAAAAATACAACATCCGACCTGACTCTAACTTATGTTGACTTAACAGGAGCGAGCAATTTGTTCCTTTTCAAGCAGGGCCCAAGGTGGTACTTTGTGAAATTTCAGCTTTTTATAAACGTATATTTGTTGGTCTGCGAATGCTTTCCCCGACTGTTTTTATTTTTGCAACTCTTAAATCGACCAAACCTTCCTTCCTTCCAGGTTTTCTCTCCCTCTTTTTCCTGTGCTGTCTTCAGCCTTGTTCCCACCTGACTTAGCGGGTGTGTGAGTAGAAGTGTTGGTATTGAAATGCGACCTTCACCTTCACCGCGGAGACCTTCCCAGACCTTCAGGTCTTGCGGTCGCCTCCTCTGCTTTACAAATCTATCTTTTTTTTCTTCTTCCGTAGAGGTTAATCTTACCCCTTGACCTGTTCACACATTATGTTACATCATGCTTTTTAATCTTAGCTGGTTGATTAACCGCTGGCATTTCGCTACTACGCCCGAGCAAACCACTTTACGTCTTAGCAAACGGTGGGAACAAAAAAACCCCAAAACCCTTCTATTTTATTTCTTTTTATTCGTCTCCGAGAACACCTGGCATCTTCTCAGGTGCCCGTTGGGTGGGAATGATATCTCGAAGACCCCCAGAGAGAGGAATGCTTCCAGGCAAAATATCTCCCAGGCCTGCACTTGGTCATGGTTTTATTAAATGTGACATGTGCCAGAATTGTTACAAAATCAGAGAAACTGGGATGGCTGTTTTATTTTCCGCGGTTTTTGAGGTTGCCAAAAAATAGGGTTAATGTAGAAAGCAGCTGATAGAATAGAATAGAATAGAATAGAATAGAATAGAATAGAATTTTTATTGGCCAAGTGTGATTGGACACACAAGGAATTTGTCTTGGTGCATATGCTCTCAGTGTACATAAAAGAAAAGATACGTTCATCAAGGTACAACATTTACAACACAATTGATGGTCAATATATCAATATAAATCAAGGATTGCCAGCAACAATTTATAGTCATACAGTCATAAATGGAAAGAGATTGGTGATGGGAACTATGAGAAGATTAATAGTAGTGCAGATTCAGTAAATAGTCTGACAGTGTTGATGGAATTATTTGTTTAGCAGAGTGATGGCCTTCGGGGAAAAACTGTTCTTGTGTCTAGTTGTTCTGGTGGGCAGTGCTCTATAGCATCGTTTTGAGGGTAGGAGTTGAAACAGTTTATGTCCAGGATGTGAGGGGTCTGTAAATATTTTCACGGCCCTCTTCTTGATTCGTGCAGTATACAGGTCCTCAATGGAGAAGGCAGGTTGGTAGCAATTATTTTTTCTGCAGTTCTAATAATCCTCTGAAGTCTGTGTTTTTCTTGTTGGGTTGCAGAACCGAACCAGACAGTTATAGAGGTGCAAATGACAGACTCAATCATTCCTCTGTAGAATTGGATCAGCAGCTCCTTGGGCAGTTTGAGGTTACTGAGTTGGCGCAGAAAGAACATTCTTTGCTGTCCTTTTTTAATGATGTTTTTGATGTTAGCTGTCCATTTTAGATCTTGCGATATGATAGAACCTAGAAATTTGAAGGTTTCTACTGTTGATACTGTGTTGTCTAGTATTGTGAGAGGTGGAAGTATGGAAGGGTTTCTCCTAAAGTCTACCACCATTTCTACGGTTTTGAGTGTGTTCAGTTCCAGATTGTTTTGGTTGCACCATAAGGCTAGTCGTTCGACCTCTCGTCTATATGCGGATTCATCATTGTCTTGAATGAGACCAATCATTATCAAGAAACAATGATCTTAGCAGCTGATTTATCAAGAAACAATGATCTTACGATGCACTCCGTTTTGTCCTAATTCCTATTACATTGAGAACGTTCCCTGTAGTTTTCGTGACAAATCTCTAGAAATCATTTGCCAGGCTATCCAGTTTGGGGATTTTCTTCGATTGTCCAATTTCCATCTCTGTGATTCTCTGGTGGGCTTCCATGCCCGTCAATACATTCACCAGGTGTTATCTGTGCGGCTATGATACACTCCACCTGACCCTCTCACGTGTCTTCCGACTCTGGGATAAGGAAGCCAGCTGGAGAAGCATCGAGACAGTTTACGCAACCACCCGCAGTTACACAACAAGCAATTGGCACAGTTTACAGGTTGCTTCGATCCAATTTGTATACTCTATGGCAGTGTTTTCCAACCTTGGGAACATGACGATGGGCGGACTTCAATTCCCAGAATCCCCTACTCAGCTTCCCACCGATATCCATTGCTAATCCTGTAGACCAATGTTTCTCAAGCTGGCTGGGGGATTCCGGGAGCTGACGTCCACCTACCCATCTTCAAGTCCCCAAGATCGAGAATATCTCATCTAGCGGATTGGCAATGGGTATCGGTGGGACGTTCAACAGCTATTGGGATTTGGCCAAGTTGGACTTGGGGCGTCCAGTCAAACCCAAGACTGAGATCTTGAAAACCGAAACGCTGAAGAATAAATAACGATGAATCGCTTCCCAGGGGCGACCAAGAAGGGGTGTGGCTGCGTCTCCGAGGTCAAAAGGAGTTGAAAGTTATAGCAGATGTACTTAGATGACTCCGGCTGATCCGAGTGAGTTAAGTAGGGCCAGAAGATTGCCTGGCTAGAGTGCCTGGCTTATGAAAAGAAAAAAAGAAAAAAGACACAAGCAATGGAGAAGGGAGCCTGGTTGTTAAGAACGCAGCTTGATCCCAGCTCGCTCTGCAGGAGCTGGAGTTTTGTCCTCTTGTGACTTGGCGCTTGATAATGATTGAATACCCACGATGGTGTCGTCTTCTCTTCTTTCCCCTCACCAAAATGTTGGAATGATCCTGGAGTCAATGTAGAGTAGAATAGAGAAAATTATAGGATAGGGTAGGGTAGGGTAGGGTAGGGTAGGGTAGGGTAGGGTAGGGTAGGGCAGGACAGGACAGGACAGGACAGGATAAAGAAAATATGGAATGGAATAGAATAGAATGGAATGGAATGGATTAGAATAGAATAGAATAGAATAGAATAGAACAATGGAATGGAATGGAATGGAACAGAACAGAAAATATGGAATGGAATAGAATAGAATAGAAAATATGGAATAGAATAGAATGGAATGGAATGGAACAGAACAGAAAATATGGAATGGAATGGAATAGAATAGAATGGAATGGAATGGAACAGAACAGAAAATATGGAATGGAATGGAATAGAATAGAATAGAAAATATGGAATGGAATGAAATGGAATAGAATAGAATGGAATGGAATGGAATGGAATGGAATAGAATAGAAAATAAAATATGGAATGGAATGGAATGAAATGGAATGGAATGGAATGGAATAGAATAGAATAGAATATATGGAATAGAATAGAATAGAATAGAATAGAATAGAATAGAATAGAATAGAATAGAAGAATATAAAATATGGAATGGAATGAAATGAAATGGAATGGAATAGAATAGAAAATATGGAATGGAATGGAATGGAATGGAATAGAATAGAACAGAATAGAATAGAATAGAATAGAATAGAAAATATGAAATGAAATGAAATGGAATGGAATGGAATGGAATAGAATAGAAAATAAAATATGGAATGGAATGGAATGGAATGGAATAGAATAGAATAGAATAGAATAGAATAGAATAGAATAGAATAGAAGAATAGAAAATATAGAATGGAATGAAATGGAATGGAATGGAATAGAAAATATGGAATGGAATGGAATGGAATAGAATAGAATAGAATAGAATAGAATAGAATAGAATAGAATAGAATATATGGAATAGAATAGAATAGAATAAAAGAATAGAAAATATGGAATGGAATGAAATGGAATGGAATAGAATAGAAAATATGGAATGGAATGGAATGGAATGGAATGGAAAAGAATAGAATAGAATAAAATAGAATAGAAAATAAAATAAAATAAAATATGAAATGAAATGGAATAGAATAGAAAGAATAGAATAGAATTAGAATAGAATAGAATAGAATAGAATAGAAAATATGGAATGGAATGAAATAGAATAGAATAGAAAATAAAATATGGAATGGAATGGAATAGAATAGAATAGAATAGAATAGAATAGAATAGAATAGAATAGAATAGAATAGAAAGTATGGAATGGAATAAAATGGAATGGAATAGAACAGAAAATATGGAATGGAATGGAATACAATAAAAATATGGAATGGAATGGAATAGAATAGAATAGAAAATATGGAATGGAATGGAATAGAATAGAAAATAAAATATGGAATGGAATGGAATGGAATAGAATAGAATAAAAGAATAGAAAATATGGAATGGAATGAAATGGAATGGAATAGAATAGAAAATATGGAATGGAATGGAATGGAAAAGAATAGAATAGAATAGAATAGAATAGAATAGAATAGAATAGAATAGAATAGAATAGAATAGAATAGAAAATAAAATAAAATATGAAATGAAATGGAATGGAATGGAATGGAATAGAATAGAATAGAAAATATGGAATGGAATGAAATGGAATAGAATAGAATAGAATAGAATTAGAATAGAATAGAATAGAATAGAATAGAATAGAAAATAAAATAAAATATGGAATGGAATGGAATGGAATGGAATGGAATAGAATAGAATAAAAAAATAGAAAATATGGAATGGAATGAAATGGAATGGAATGGAATAGAATAGAATAGAATAGAATAGAATAGAATAGAATAGAAAATAAAAATATGGAATGAAATGAAATGAAATGAAATGAAAGGGAATGGAATAGAATAGAATAGAATAGAATAGAAAATATGCAATGGAATGGAATAGAATAGAAAATAAAATATGGAATGGAATGGAATGGAATAGAATAGAATAGAATAGAATAGAATAGAATAGAATAGAATAGAAAATATGGAATGGAATAAAATGGAATGGAATAGAACAGAAAATATGGAATGGAATGGAATGGAATAGAATAAAAATATGGAATGGAATGGAATGGAATGGAATAGAAAATATGGACTAGAATAAAATAGAATAGAATAGAATAGAATTAGAATGGAATAGAATAGAATAGAAAATAAAATATGGAATGGAATAAAATGGAATGGAATGGAATAGAATAGAAAATATGGAATGGAATAGAATAGAATAGAATGGAATGGAATAGAATAGAACAGAACAGAATAGAATAGAATAGAATAGAATAGAATAGAATAGAATAGAATAGAATAGAAAATATGAAATGAAATGAAATGGAATGGAATGGAATGGAATAGAATAGAATAGAAAATATGGAATGGAATGGAATAGAATAGAAAATAAAATATGGAATGGAATGGAATGGAATGGAATAGAATAGAATAGAATAGAATAGAATAAAAGAATAGAAAATATGGAATGGAATGAAATGGAATGGAATGGAATGGAATAGAAAATATGGAATGGAATGGAATGGAATGGAATAGAATAGAATAGAATAGAATAGAATAGAATAGAATAGAATAAAAGAATAGAATAGAAAATATGGAATGGAATGAAATGGAATGGAATAGAATAGAAAATATGGAATGGAATGGAATGGAATGGAATGGAAAAGAATAGAATAGAATAGAATAGAATAGAATAGAAAATAAAATAAAATAAAATATGAAATGAAATGGAATGGAATGGAATAGAATAGAATAGAAAATATGGAATGGAATGGAATAGAATAGAATAGAATAGAATAGAATAGAATTAGAATAGAATAGAATAGAATAGAATAGAAAATAAAAATATGGAATGAAATGAAATGAAATGAAATGAAATGAAATGAAATGAAAGGGAATGGAATGGAATAGAATAGAAAACATGGAATGGAATGGAATGGAATGGAATGGAATAGAATAGAATAGAATAGAAAATATGGAATGGAATGGAATAGAATAGAATAGAAAATAAAATATGGAATAGAATAGAATAGAATAGAATAGAATAGAATAGAATAGAATAGAAAGTATGGAATGGAATAAAATGGAATGGAATAGAACAGAAAATATGGAATGGAATGGAATAGAATAAAGTTATGGAATGGAATGGAATGGAATGGAATAGAATAGAATAGAAAATATGGAATGGAATGGAATAGAATAGAAAATAAAATATGGAATGGAATGGAATGGAATGGAATGGAATAGAATAGAATAAAAGAATAGAAAATATGGAATGGAATGAAATGGAATGGAATAGAATAGAAAATATGGAATGGAATGGAATGGAATAGAATAGAATAGAATAGAATTAGAATAGAATAGAATAGAATAGAATAGAATAGAATTAGAATTAGAATAGAATAGAATAGAAAATATGGCATGGAATGGAATGGAATGGAATAGAATAGAAAATATGGAATGGAATGGAATGGAATGGAATGGAAAAGAATAGAATAGAATAGAATAGAATAGAATAGAATAGAATAAAATAGAATAGAAAATAAAATAAAATAAAATATGAAATGGAATGGAATGGAATGGAAAGGAATAGAATGGAATAGAATAGAATAGAAAATAAAATATGGAATGGAATAAAATGGAATGGAATGGAATAGAATAGAAAATAAAAATATGGAATGAAATGAAATGAAATGAAATGAAATGAAATGAAATGAAAGGGAGTGGAATGGAATAGAATAGAAAATATGGAATGGAATGGAATGGAATGGAATGGAATGGAATAGAATAGAATAGAATAGAATAGAATAGAATAGAATAGAATAGAATAGAATAGAATAGAAAATATGGAATGGAATAGAATAGAATAGAATAGAAAATAAAATATGGAATGGAATGGAATGGAATGGAATAGAATAGAATAGAATAGAATAGAATAGAATAGAATAGAATAGAATAGAATAGAATAGAATAGAATAGAATAGAATAGAAAGTATGGAATGGAATAAAATGGAATGGAATAGAACAGAAAATATGGAATGGAATGGAATAGAATAAAAATATGGAATGGAATGGAATAGAATAGAATAGAATAGAAAATATGGAATGGAATGGAATAGAATAGAAAATAAAATATGGAATGGAATGGAATGGAATGGAATGGAATAGAATAGAATAAAAGAATAGAAAATATGGAATGGAATGAAATGGAATGGAATAGAATAGAAAATATGGAATGGAATGGAATGGAATAGAATAGAATAGAATAGAATTAGAATAGAATAGAATAGAATAGAATAGAATAGAATTAGAATAGAATAGAATAGAATAGAATAGAATAGAATAGAATAGAATAGAATAGAAAATATGGCATGGAATGGAATGGAATGGAATAGAATAGAAAATATGGAATGGAATGGAATGGAATGGAATGGAATGGAATGGAAAAGAATAGAATAGAATAGAATAGAATAGAATAGAATAGAATAGAATAGAAAATAAAATAAAATAAAATATGAAATGAAATGGAATGGAATGGAATGGAATAGAATGGAATAGAATAGAATAGAAAATAAAATATGGAATGGAACAAAATGGAATGGAATCCAATAGAATAGAAAATAAAAATATGGAATGAAATCTAATGAAATGAAATGAAATGAAATGAAATGAAATGGAATGGAATAGAATAGAAATAGAATGAAATGGAATGAATGGAATGGAATGGAATAGAATAGAATAGAATAGAATAGAATAGAATAGAATAGAATAGAATAGAATAGAATAGAATAGAAAATATGAATGGAATAGAACAGAATAGAATAGAAAATAAAATATGGAATGGAATGGAATGAATGGAATGAATGAATAGAATAGAATAGAAATAGAATAGAATAGAATAGAATAGAATAGAACAGAATAGAATAGAATAGAATAGAATGAATGGAATAAAATGGAATGGAATAGAATAGAAAATATGGAATGGAATGGAAAAGAATAGAAAGAATAGAATGAATAGAATAGAATAGAATAGAAAATATGGAATAGAATGGAATAGAATAGAAGAATAGAATGGAATAGAATGGAATAGAATGGAATAGAATAGAACAGAATAGAATAGAACAGAATAGAATGGAATGAATGAATGGAATGGAATAAAATGGAATGGAATGGAATGAATGAATAGAATAGAATAGAATAGAATAGAATAGAATAGATTAGAATAGAATAGAATAGAATGAATAGAATAGAATAGAATAGAATAGAATAGAATAGAATAGAATAGAATAGAAAATATGGAATGGAATGGAATGGAATAGAATAGAACAGAAAATATGGAATGGAATGGAATACAATAAAATATGGAATGGAATGGAATAGAATAGAATAGAAAATATGGAATGGAATAGAATAGAAAATGGAATGGAATGGAATGAATAGAATAGAATAAAAGAATAGAAAATATGGAATGGAATGAAATGGAATGGAATAGAATAGAAAATATGGAATGGAATGGAATGGAAAAGAATAGAATAGAATAGAATAGAATAGAATAGAATAGAATAGAATAGAATAGAATAGAATAGAATAGAAAATAAAATAAAATATGAAATGAAATGAAATGGAATGGAATGGAATGGAATAGAATAGAATAGAAAATATGGAATGGAATGAAATGGAATAGAATAGAATAGAATAGAATTAGAATAGAATAGAATAGAATAGAATAGAATAGAAAATAAAATAAAATATGGAATGGAATGGAATGGAATGGAATGGAATAGAATAGAATAAAAGAATAGAAAATATGGAATGGAATGAAATGGAATGGAATAGAATAGAAAATATGGAATGGAATGGAATGGAATAGAATAGAATAGAATAGAATTAGAATAGAATAGAATAGAATAGAATAGAATAGAATTAGAATTAGAATAGAATAGAATAGAATAGAATAGAATAGAATAGAATAGAATAGAATAGAATAGAAAATATGGCATGGAATGGAATGGAATGGAATAGAATAGAAAATATGGAATGGAATGGAATGGAATGGAATGGAATGGAAGAATAGAATAGAATAGAATAGAATAGAATAGAATAAAATATGGAATAGAAAATAAAATAAAATAAAATATGAATGGAATGGAATGGAAAGGAATAGAATGGAATAGAATGAATAGAATAAAATATGGAATGGAATAAAATGGAATGAATGGAATGGAATAGAATAGAAAATAAAATATGGAATGAATGAAATGAAATGAAATGGAATGGAATGGAATAGAATAGAATAGAATAGAATAGAATGAATAGAATAGAATAGAATAGAATGAGAATAGAATAGAGAATAGAATGGAATGGAATGGAATAGAATGGAATGGAATAGAATGAATGGAATGAAATGGAATGGAATAGAATAGAAAATATGGAATGGAATGGAATGGAATAGAATAGAATAGAATAGAATTAGAATAGAATAGAATAGAATAGAATAGAATAGAATTAGAATTAGAATAGAATAGAATAGAATAGAATAGAATAGAATAGAATAGAATAGAATAGAATAGAAAATATGGCATGGAATGGAATGGAATGGAATAGAATAGAAAATATGGAATGGAATGGAATGGAATGGAATGGAATGGAATGGAATGGAAAAGAATAGAATAGAATAGAATAGAATAGAATAGAATAGAATAAAATAGAATAGAAAATAAAATAAAATAAAATATGAAATGAAATGGAATGGAATGGAATGGAATAGAATGGAATAGAATAGAATAGAAAATAAAATATGGAATGGAATAAAATGGAATGGAATGGAATAGAATAGAAAATAAAAATATGGAATGAAATGAAATGAAATGAAATGAAATGAAATGAAAGGGAGTGGAATGGAATAGAATAGAAAATATGGAATGGAATGGAATGGAATGGAATGGAATGGAATGGAATAGAATAGAATAGAATAGAATAGAATAGAATAGAATAGAATAGAATAGAATAGAATAGAAAATATGGAATGGAATAGAATAGAATAGAATAGAAAATAAAATATGGAATGGAATGGAATGGAATGGAATAGAATAGAATAGAATAGAATAGAATAGAATAGAATAGAATAGAATAGAATAGAATAGAATAGAATAGAATAGAAAGTATGGAATGGAATAAAATGGAATGGAATAGAACAGAAAATATGGAATGGAATGGAATAGAATAAAAATATGGAATGGAATGGAATAGAATAGAATAGAATAGAAAATATGGAATGGAATGGAATAGAATAGAAAATAAAATATGGAATGGAATGGAATGGAATGGAATGGAATAGAATAGAATAAAAGAATAGAAAATATGGAATGGAATGAAATGGAATGGAATAGAATAGAAAATATGGAATGGAATGGAATGGAATGGAATGGAAAAGAATAGAATAGAATAAAATAGAATAGAAAATAAAATAAAATAAAATATGAAATGAAATGGAATAGAATAGAAAGAATAGAATAGAATTAGAATAGAATAGAATAGAATAGAAAATATGGAATGGAATGAAATAGAATAGAATAGAAAATAAAATATGGAATGGAATGGAATAGAATAGAATAGAATAGAATAGAATAGAATAGAATAGAATAGAATAGAATAGAAAGTATGGAATGGAATAAAATGGAATGGAATAGAACAGAAAATATGGAATGGAATGGAATACAATAAAAATATGGAATGGAATGGAATAGAATAGAATAGAAAATATGGAATGGAATGGAATAGAATAGAAAATAAAATATGGAATGGAATGGAATGGAATAGAATAGAATAAAAGAATAGAAAATATGGAATGGAATGAAATGGAATGGAATAGAATAGAAAATATGGAATGGAATGGAATGGAAAAGAATAGAATAGAATAGAATAGAATAGAATAGAATAGAATAGAATAGAATAGAATAGAAAATAAAATAAAATATGAAATGAAATGAAATGGAATGGAATGGAATGGAATAGAATAGAATAGAAAATATGGAATGGAATGAAATGGAATAGAATAGAATAGAATAGAATTAGAATAGAATAGAATAGAATAGAATAGAATAGAAAATAAAATAAAATATGAATGGAATGGAATGGAATGGAATGGAATAGAATAGAATAGAAAATATGGAATGGAATGGGACAGAAAATGTGGAATGAAATGGAATGGAATGGAATAGAATGGAATAGAATAGAATAGAATAGAATAGAACAGAATAGAATAGAAAATAAAAATATGGAATGAAATGAAATGAAATGAAATGGAATGGAATAGAATAGAATAGAATAGAATAGAAAATATGCAATGGAATGGAATAGAATAGAAAATAAAATATGGAATGGAATGGAATGGAATAGAATAGAATAGAATAGAATAGAATAGAATAGAATAGAATAGAAAATATGGAATGGAATAAAATGGAATGGAATAGAACAGAAAATATGGAATGGAATGGAATGGAATAGAATAAAAATATGGAATGGAATGGAATGGAATGGAATAGAAAATATGGACTAGAATAAAATAGAATAGAATAGAATAGAATTAGAATGGAATAGAATAGAATAGAAAATAAAATATGGAATGGAATAAAATGGAATGGAATAGAAAATATGGAATGGAATAGAATAGAATAGAATGGAATGGAATAGAATAGAATAGAATAGAATAGAATAGAATAGAATAGAATAGAATAGAATAGAATAGAATAGAATAGAAAATATGGAATGGAATGGAATGGAATAGAATAGAATAGAAAATATGGAATGGAATGGAATAGAATAGAAAATAAAATATGGAATGGAATGGAATGGAATGGAATAGAATAGAATAGAATAGAATAGAATAGAATAAAAGAATAGAAAATATGGAATGGAATGAAATGGAATGGAATGGAATGGAATAGAAAATATGGAATGGAATGGAATGGAATGGAATGGAATAGAATAGAATAGAATAGAATAGAATAGAATAGAATAGAATAGAATAGAATAAAAGAATAGAATAGAAAATATGGAATGGAATGAAATGGAATGGAATAGAATAGAAAATATGGAATGGAATGGAATGGAATGGAATGGAAAAGAATAGAATAGAATAGAATAGAATAGAAAATAAAATAAAATAAAATATGAAATGAAATGGAATGGAATGGAATAGAATAGAATAGAAAATATGGAATGGAATGGAATAGAATAGAATAGAATAGAATAGAATAGAATTAGAATAGAATAGAATAGAATAGAATAGAATAGAAAATAAAAATATGGAATGAAATGAAATGAAATGAAATGAAATGAAATGAAATGAAAGGGAATGGAATGGAATAGAATAGAAAACATGGAATGGAATGGAATGGAATGGAATGGAATGGAATAGAATAGAATAGAATAGAAAATATGGAATGGAATGGAATAGAATAGAATAGAAAATAAAATATGGAATAGAATAGAATAGAATAGAATAGAATAGAATAGAATAGAATAGAATAGAATAGAAAGTATGGAATGGAATAAAATGGAATGGAATAGAACAGAAAATATGGAATGGAATGGAATAGAATAAAGTTATGGAATGGAATGGAATGGAATAGAAAATAATGGAATGGAATGGAATGGAATGGAATAGAAAATATGGAATGGAATGAAATGGAATAGAATAGAAAATAATGGAATGGAATGGAATGGAATGGAATGGAATAGAATAGAAAATATGGAATGGAATGGAATAGAATAAAAAATAATGGAATGGAATGGAATGGAATGGAATAGAATAGAATAGAAAATAATGGAATGGAATGGAATGGAATGGAATAGAAAATATGGAATGGAATGGAATGGAATGGAATGGAATGGAATAGAAAATATGGAATGGAATGGAATGGAATGGAATAGAATAGAAAATATGGAATGGAATGGAATGGAATAGAATAGAATAGAATAGAATAGAATAGAATAGAATAGAATAGAATAGAATAGAATAGAATTAGAATTAGAATAGAATAGAATAGAATAGAATAGAATAGAATAGAATAGAATAGAATAGAATAGAAAATATGGCATGGAATGGAATGGAATGGAATAGAATAGAAAATATGGAATGGAATGGAATGGAATGGAATGGAATGGAAAAGAATAGAATAGAATAGAATAGAATAGAATAGAATAAAATAGAATAGAAAATAAAATAAAATAAAATATGAAATGAAATGGAATGGAATGGAAAGGAATAGAATGGAATAGAATAGAATAGAAAATAAAATATGGAATGGAATAAAATGGAATGGAATGGAATAGAATAGAAAATAAAAATATGGAATGAAATGAAATGAAATGAAATGAAATGAAATGAAATGAAAGGGAGTGGAATGGAATAGAATAGAAAATATGGAATGGAATGGAATGGAATGGAATGGAATGGAATAGAATAGAATAGAATAGAATAGAATAGAATAGAATAGAATAGAATAGAATAGAAAATATGGAATGGAATAGAATAGAATAGAATAGAAAATAAAATATGGAATGGAATGGAATGGAATGGAATAGAATAGAATAGAATAGAATAGAATAGAATAGAATAGAATAGAATAGAATAGAATAGAATAGAATAGAATAGAATAGAATAGAATAGAATAGAATAGAAAGTATGGAATGGAATAAAATGGAATGGAATAGAACAGAAAATATGGAATGGAATGGAATAGAATAAAAATATGGAATGGAATGGAATAGAATAGAATAGAATAGAAAATATGGAATGGAATGGAATAGAATAGAAAATAAAATATGGAATGGAATGGAATGGAATGGAATGGAATGGAATGGAATAGAATAGAATAAAAGAATAGAAAATATGGAATGGAATGAAATGGAATGGAATAGAATAGAAAATATGGAATGGAATGGAATGGAATAGAATAGAATAGAATAGAATTAGAATAGAATAGAATAGAATAGAATAGAATTAGAATTAGAATAGAATAGAATAGAATAGAATAGAATAGAATAGAATAGAATAGAATAGAAAATATGGCATGGAATGGAATGGAATGGAATAGAATAGAAAATATGGAATGGAATGGAATGGAATGGAATGGAATGGAAAAGAATAGAATAGAATAGAATAGAATAGAATAGAATAAAATAGAATAGAAAATAAAATAAAATAAAATATGAAATGAAATGGAATGGAATGGAAAGGAATAGAATAGAATAGAATAGAATAAAATAGAATAGAATGGAATGGAATAAAATGGAATGGAATGGAATAGAATAGAAAATAAAAATATGGAATGAAATGAAATGAAATGAAATGAAATGAAATGAAATGAAAGGGAGTGGAATGGAATAGAATAGAAAATATGGAATGGAATGGAATGGAATGGAATGGAATGGAATGGAATAGAATAGAATAGAATAGAATAGAATAGAATAGAATAGAATAGAAAATATGGAATGGAATAGAATAGAATAGAATAGAAAATAAAATATGGAATGGAATGGAATGGAATGGAATAGAATAGAATAGAATAGAATAGAATAGAATAGAATAGAATAGAAAGTATGGAATGGAATAAAATGGAATGGAATAGAACAGAAAATATGGAATGGAATGGAATAGAATAAAAATATGGAATGGAATGGAATAGAATAGAATAGAATAGAAAATATGGAATGGAATGGAATAGAATAGAAAATAAAATATGGAATGGAATGGAATGGAATGGAATGGAATGGAATGGAATGGAATAGAAAATATGGATGGAATGGAATGAAATGGAATGGAATGGAATGGAATGGAATGGAATGGAATGGAATGGAATAGAATAGAATAGAATAAAAGAATAGAAAATATGGAATGGAATGAAATGGAATGGAATAGAATAGAATAGAATAGAATAGAATAGAATAGAATAGAAAATATGGAATGGAATAAAATGGAATGGAATAGAATAGAACCTTTTACCGCCCGCACGAGTTATTTTAGTCTCGTTGGTTATCAAGGCTTGATGATGTCAAATAAGACCTGAAGGGACAGATTAACTCCTTAAATCTCCCCGACCGGGTTCTTATGTCTCCAAGCTCATTTAGAAGATGGGTCAGGCTCTATTTAAAAGCGAAATAGCCTTTAATAAGAAGCAGGAACCAAAAGAATCTTAAAGGTTATCAAACCGGAAAGGGTGTGAGCTGGAAATCTTTACAGATTCCTGTTTTGTGATATTTTTCCGTGTGTGTGTATGTGTGTGTGTGGTAGTGTTGTGACCAAGTAGCGATTACTTATTTATTTATTTATTTATTTATTATTCATATTTGTATACCGCCCTATCTCCCGAAGGACTCAGGGCGGTTCACAGGCAAATAAAACATTTATATACACATTAAAATAACCATTAAAAAACTTATTCTAGTGCCAAATTTTAAAATATAAATATAAATATTAAAACCAATTTAAAACCCCTATAAATTTAAAATCTAGGCCAGTCCTGCACAGATGAATAAATGTGTCTTGAGCTCGCGACGGAAGGTTCGGAGGTCCGGAAGTTGACGGAGTCCTGGGGGGAGTTCGTTCCAGAGGGTGGGAGCCCCCACAGAGAAGGCCCTTCCCCTGGGCGTCGCCAGACGGCATTGCCTAGCTGACGGCACCCTGAGGAGTCCCTCTCTGTGAGAGCGCACGGGACGGTGAGAGGTATTAGGTAGCAGTAGGCGGTCCCGTAGATAACCCGGCCCTATGCCATGGAGCGCTTTGAAGGTGGTCACCAAAACCTTGAAGCGCACCCGGAAGGCCACAGGTAGCCAGTGCAGTCTGCGCAGGATTGGTGTCATACGGGAGCCACGAGGGGCTCCCTCTATAACCCACGCAGCTGCATTCTGAACTAACTGCAGCCTCCGGATGCCCTTCAAGGGGAGCCCCATGTAGAGAGCATTGCAGTAATCCAGGCGGGACGTCACGAGGGCGTGAGTGACTGTGCATAGGGCATCCCGGTCTAGAAAGGGGCGCAACTGGCGCACCAGGCGGACCTGGTAAAAAGCTCTCCTGGAGACGGCCGTCAAATGATCTTCAAAAGACAGCCGTTCATCCAGGAGGACGCCCAAGTTGCGCACCCCTTCCATCGGGGCCAATGACTCGCCCCCAACAGTCAGCCGAGGACTCAGCTGACTGTACCGGGATGCCGGCATCCACAGCCACTCAGTCTTGGAGGGATTGAGCTTGAGCCTATTTCTCCCCATCCAGACCCGTACGGCCTCCAAGCACCGGGACAACACTTCAATAGCTTCGTTGGGGTGGCCCGGTGTGGAAAAGTACAGCTGGGTGTCATCAGCATACAGCTGGTACCTCACACCGAAGCCACTGATGATCTCACCCAGCGGCTTCATATAGATGTTGAACAGAAGGGGCGAGAGGATCGACCCCTGCAGCACCCCACAAGTGAGGCGCCTCGGAGCCGACCTCTGCCCCCCTGTCAACACCGTCTGCGACCGATCGGAGAGATAGGAGGAGAACCACCGATAAACGGTGCCTCCCACTCCCAATCCCCCCAACCGGCGCAGCAGGATACCATGGTCGATGGTATCGAAAGCCGCTGAGAGGTCTAATAGGACCAGGGCAGAGGAACATCCCCTATCCCTGGCCCTCCAGAGATCATCCACCAACGCGACCAAAGCCGTCTCAGTTCTGTAACCGGGCCGGAAGCCGGACTGGAACGGGTCTAGATAGACAGTTTCATCCAGGTGTAAGGGAAGCTGATATGCCACCATACTCTCTACAACCTTCGCCGCGAAGCGAAGGTTGGAGACCGGACGATAATTACCTAAAACAGCCGGGTCCAGGGAAGGCTTCTTGAGGAGGGGTCTCACCACCGCCTCTTTCAAGGCGGCCGGGAAGACTCCCTCCACCAAGGAAGCGCTCGTAATTGCCTGGAGCCAGCCTCGTGTCACCTCCTGAGTGGCCAGCACCAACCAGGAGGGGCACGGGTCCAGTAAACATGTGGTGGCATTCAACCTACCCAACAACCTGTCCATGTCCTCGGGAGCCACAGGGTCAAACTCATCCCATAAAATGTCACCAAGACCACCCTCAGCTGTCTCACCCGCGTCACCGCAATTTTGGTCCAGACCATCCCGAAGCTGAACGATTTTATCGTATAGATAACCGTTAAACTCCTCAGCACGTCCCTGCAACCCGTCATCCCGCTCCCCCTGGTGTAGGAGGGAGCGAGTCACCCGAAACAGGGCGGCTGGGCGGTTATCTGCCGATGCAGTGAGGGAGGAGGCGTAGCTACGCCTCGCTTCCCTCAATGCCACTAGGTAAGCCCTAGTATAGGACTTCACTAGTGTCCGATCAGCTTCCGAACGGCTAGACCTCCAGGAACTCTCTAGGCGTCTTCTCCGGCGCTTCATCCCTCTCAGCTCCTCAGAGAACCAAGGAGCCGGTTGGGACCTGCGCCGGGTCAGAGGCCGCAAAGGCACGACACGGTCTAAGGCCCCCGCCGCAGCCCGTTCCCAGGCCGCAACAAGTTCCTCAGCCGAGCCGTGAGCCAGACCCTCAGGGAATGGCCCAAGCTCCGTCTGGAACCCCTCCGGGTCCATCAGGCGCCTGGGACGGAACCAACGTGTCGGCTCCGTCTCCCTGCGGTGGTGAATGGCGGTCAGAAAGTCCAGGCGAAGAAGAGAGTGATCTGACCATGACAAAGGTTCAATGACTATTTCCTTCAAGTCCAGATCTCTCGACCACTGACCAGAGACAAAAATCAGGTCCAGAGTGCCACCCCCAATGTGAGTAGGGCCATCAACTACTTGGGTCAGGTCCAAGGCCGTCATGGAGGCCGTGAACTCCCGAGCTGCCATCGATGACGAGCCGGAAGATGGCAAGTTAAAGTCCCCCATGACTAAAAGTCTGGGGGTCTCAACTGCCACCCCAGCCAGCACCTCCAGGAGCTCGGGCAGGGCAGCTGTCACGCAGCAAGGAGCCAGGTACGTGATCAGCAAACCCATCTGACACCTATGACCCCATCTCACAAAGAGGGATTCGCACCCGGCAATCTGAGGTACAGTGGTCTCCCTCGGCTCTAGACTCTCTCTAATCACAACCGCCACCCCCCCACCCCTACCCTGAGCCCTCGGCTGATGGAATGCACGGAAACCCGGCGGGCACATCTCAACAAGGGGCACGCCCCCTTCCGTGCCCAGCCAGGTTACTAAACACAATTCAGTCCTCAACAAACTTATTTTATTAAAACAGCTGAGAATTCATTCATTCTCAGCTTTGTCCAAAACAAAATTCTTAATAACCAGTCCGTAGGCCTTATCACCAACCTTTGATGTCTTTGGCAACCTGCCAAAAGCTTTTCTTGGCAAAAACTCCACAGAGTTCAAGGGACGCTGACAAGAAGCACGGGAATCAACGTTGCTTTTCTACAAAGAACCCAACGGCTTGTTGCTGCTCTTTGGAATGGCCAATCATCTCCTGGCCTTACTCCCGAGCTGTCCTTTTTGCTTCAGCTGCTCTTGCCTTTCGGCAGCTCTTCTCATGCGTGCACTAGGAACAGGCTCCTCCTGTTCCTCTGCCTCTCTGCTGTCCAACTGGAGGCTCTGGAGTCCACGCATTGCTCCCTGATGGCCCCAGCCCCATCTCTGCCTCCGACGTAGAGCCCTCGCATGGCCTTCCCCTGACTTCAGGACTGGCCCATTGCCCACCTTAGCCTCCTCACTGTCTGACTCCGCTGCCAGCTCCCCAGGCTGCTGGTGAACCACAACAGGTGGGTCTTGGCAGGTACCAGATTTTTCTGAAGGCTGCTAGTTTGAGAAGAGTTCGTTGTAGCATACCATATTTCCCCGAAAATAAGACCTTGTCTTATATTTTTTTTGAACCCTGAAATAAGCGCTTGGCCTTATTTTCGAGGAGGTCTTATTATTTGGGGGCATGTGGAGCAAGACGGGGGCTCCTCTTGCCGTCTTACCTGATTTCCAGCTCTGTCTCCCTAACACTAACCAGAGGTAAGGGCGGGGACCGGCTACGCATGCGGTTAAATATTTTTGGGGAGGGCTTATTTTAGGAGAAACAGGGTAGTTAGAAGCCTGTTTGGTGCTCTCTGAATTGAAGCTGTCTCGACCCACCCTGGAATTGGTATAGAAAATTCTCCCAAAGAATTGTGCCCGGGTATAAGCTTGGGGATTCTGGTGGTCTTTGAGCGTGGTGGTTTACTTGCAGATGTTTGGTGGTCCAGCTAGGTAACTAACGTCAGTGCTGGAAAGGAGGGGGTTTTGGGGAATGGAGAAGAAGGGGGAAGGAGGAGGAGGGGGAGGAGGAGGAGGAATGGGGGATCCTTGGTCCTCTCTGAGCTTGGTTGTTTTGTTGCAGACGTTTTGTGACCCAACTAGGTAACATCATCAGTGCTAGAAAAGAGTGGGGTTGGAGAGGGAGGAGGAGGGGGAAAAGGAAGAGGAGAAGGAGAAGGAAAAGGGGAAGGAGAAAGACTGTGGGATCCTTGATGTTCTCTGAGCCTCATTGCTTTCTTGCTAATCCACCAGTCTTGAAGCCAGTCTTTTCCTTTGGACCACAGCTCTGGGTCACGATCCATTATAGATTTCCGTGTCAAGATTTGTTGAGTTACCCATCACTTCAAAGAGCCGAGTTAAAGGAACATTCAAAGCAGGAGTCGAAACCTGGAGTAGACGAGGGTCAATCTTTGGAGGACCAACTATTTTTGGGGTTAGGGTTATACCTATTATGGAGCTAATGCTACCGATCCGATATCTTCTTGTCTACCAATAATCTAAGTACCGTGTCATCATTGAGATGGTGGGTCACTGCAATTTCATATTTTCCACTCTATCCATCTTCCCGTAAGTAAAATCCTCTCTTCCAATATCATCAGATTAGTTGCAAGGGTAGGAAAAAAACCAGGAGGGACTCTGAATTCTTCTCTAGCCTGCTCTCACGTTCCTTTTCTCTTTCTTTTCCTCCTTCTCCGTTCATTCTTCCCTTCCTTCCTTCCTTCCTTCCTCTCACCCTCTTTTGATGGTGAAGAGCCACCCTGGATCGAGTTGATGGCAGGAGACGGACCCAAAGATTTCTGGATTTGGTCCCTGAGGAACTGAAGTTCTGTGCCTTCTCCAGTTTCCCTTTCTTGCCACTCGGCCAGATCGCTTGCTACGTCCACCACGACGACATGATCCGAATTTGGATGGGTTTCCTGCTTTGGCTCGCCAACCATCCGAGGTGGGCCGACTGTAGAAGGCCTCCTTGGTGGCCCCTTCTCTTCTGGCCTCTGCTTCTTCGCCTTCCTCTCGCCATCCACGCAACTACCTTCAAAGTTGGGGTGATAGGTCCCTGGAAGTGTGACTCCATCTACGCCCAAGCCTACCCTGACGCGGCGGCCAAGTTGGCTGTTAGTCGGATCAACAAGGACCCAACCTTGAACAAGGGGTACTGGTTTGATTACGTCCTCGTCAATGAGGACTGCCAGACCTCCAAGGCCCTCGTGGCCTTAGTCAACGCAGAATATTACGCCTCTGGTTTCGTAGGGCCGGTTAACCCGACGGCCTGTCTGGCAGCTGGGATGCTGAGCAAAACTTGGAACAAGCCCATCGTCTCCTGGGCTTGCTTGACGGATGACGCGGAGGTTGGCCGTTTTAGGACTTTTGTGCGGCCGTTACCTCACGCCGCCTCTGTGCTCTACACTGTACTTAAGCACTTCCAGTGGGCCCAACTGGCCGTGATCACGTCTAAAGAAGATCTCTGGGTCCAAGTGGGACAAGGGTTGGCCGACGCGCTGAGGAACTTTGGCCTGCCCGTCACCGTACTGGCCACCATGAAAGATGAACCAAGTGGGGTGGAGGACGCCCTCCGAAAGATCGAGAAGGCCAACAATGTACGAGGTATGGTTGCAGTGGGTAGATGTTCCTCATATGAGACCTCACGGAAGTGTCTTCAACCTTAGCTTTGAAAGATATGGAGTCTTGTCATAGGAGAAAGGGCTGCAGGTCACCTTATGGTTCCTTCTGAGATGTAGAATGGCGGTTTCTTCACTTCTTGGGTGGTTCAAGAAGTGAAGAAAACAATCCAAAATTTACTCCAAAAACAATCGCAGGTGTCGTGTCCCACTCCTCCGCTGACGGCCGGGTCAGGGAAATCCGAATCAGGCGTGCCTCTGCAGCTCTGCCAAAGTCCTAGCAAAGTCCTCAGGGCAGGCAGGAGACCAGAAAGTGACTTCAGCAAGATATGTTTAGACTTTGCCTGACTCAGAGAATGCCAGAAAGCAGGTTCTTTATATAGGCCATGGGGTGTGGCTCCATGATTCAGCACTTATCCAGGCCTGCCCCTCCCTTCCTTCTGTTGCCTCCGCCTATCAAGTCTTCTGACGCGAGGGTCACTCCAGTCGGCAGCTGTTGGCAATTGAACTCCCTCAGGCTCACATGCTGTGGAGGAGGGGGGGTCTAGTTGCTCCGTTTGCCTGGGCATGGAACCAGAGCTGGGGGCTGGAGGTATTTCCTCCTCTTCAGCCTGTCTGGGCATGGAGCCAGGGCTGGGGCCGGGAGGCATACTAGGGCATTCCTCCGTGTTCGGAAGCAGATAAGAAGGCCCCGGCTGTGGTGAGATCGGATGAGACACAACAGCAGGAAGAAGATTGAAACCTATCTTTCGTTCTTCCTTCTGAGGCGAAGAAGTCCACCATGATGGCTTCTTCGCTTCTTGCTTGGGTTGGACAGTTCAGCTTTCTCATTTGCTCCAAAAATGATCACCACACACACACACACACACAAAAGATTGAAGCACTCTTTTCTTAGAACCGAAGCTGATCCTAGGAGACCATGAGGGGAAAAAGACCTTCTTTGTAGTAGGAGAAGTTGGACAATGGAGCCACTGAGCCAGGAAGAGGTCACTTCCCCTGGGTTGGAAGCATGGCTGAAATCCAGCAGGTTCCGACAGGTTCTGGAGAACCGGTAGCGGAAATTTTGAGTAGTTCAGAGAACCGGCAAATACCACCTCTGGCTGGCTCCAAAGTAGGGCGGGAACAGAGATTTTGCAATATCCTTCCCCTGCCACGCTCGCCAAGCCACGCCCACAGAATCAGTAGGGAAAAATTTTGGAGTTCACCCCTGGATTGGAAGCCTTCAAAGCAGGGGTAGGATTCAGCCGGTTCGGACTGTTTCCGGCGAACCGGATGCTAACTTTACATCTGGTTTGCCGCACCGGTAGTTGCAAGGACTGCCGGCCCCACTCACCCCTCCCCGCCCCTCCCAGGAATCTCCACGTGGCCCGTTTCGGATGCCAGGTAAGTGCAGCGCCCCACGGAGGCTCTGGGAGGGCGAAAAAAACGGGCCTCCCGGATGTTCCGGAAGTTTGGAAACGAGCCCGTTTCTGGACTCCGGAGGGCCTCCAGAGGCTGTTTACGCCCTCCCGGAAGCTCAAGAAAAGCCTCTGGAGCTTAGGGAGGGCAAAAACCAACCCCCCTCCCACCTGTGTAGGCCACGCCCACTCAGCAACTGGACAAAGAACCAATTGTTAAAATTTTTGAATCCCACCCCTGCTTCAAAGATAGAACGAAAGTATGATTTGAATTTCAGGATTGATGGGGTTGAACACGGTGGCTGCAGAGCTCCCGCCTGCCTCTGGGATTTTATAAATGTCTTATAAATTTATAAGACGAGGAGCATGCCGTGTGACTCAGCCAAATGTTTAAGCGGCTTCTTTCTTGGTCAGGGGAACTGATCTCCGAGAGGTGGTTGAGCAGCCAAAATATCTCAACTCCACCCACTAAAGGGGAGATATCACCCCACTCCGGTCCCATATGCTAACCTGGCTTGCTATTAAGATGGTCCAACCCCTTGACCAAGCAGAAGATCCTGAAAACATTTCCGACAAACCGTTTGTCCAATCTCTCCTTTTTAATTGCTGTAGCAGCAAAGAGAAAAAGAGGAGCGTTCATTCATTCCTCCTCATTCGCCTTCATTTCTCCTTCTTTTTCATTCCTCCTCCTCCTTCATTCCTCTTCCTCCTCCTCCTTCATTCTCCTTTTCCACCTCCTCCCTGCCTCCTCCTCTCCTCCTTCATTTCTCCTCTTTCATGCTTCCTCCTCCACCTTCCTCCTCCTCCTCCCCTCTCCTCTTCCTTCTTCAATTTCTTCCTTCTTCCGCCTTCTCTTTCATTCCTCTCCTTCCTTATCCATTCTTCTTTCTCCTCCTCCTCTTCCTCCATCTCCCCTTCCTCCATTCCTCCTTCTCCTCCTTCATTCCTCCTCCTCCTCCTTCATTCCTCCTCCTTGTTCATGTCTTCTACTCCTCCTCCTCCATTCTCCCTTCATTCTTCATTCCTCCTCCTTCTCCTTCATTCCTCCTCCTTGTTCATGCCTTCTCCTCCATTCTTCCACCTCCTCCTTCATTCCTCTTCCTTGTTCATGTCTTCTTCTCCTCCTCCTCCATTCCCCCTTCATTCTTCCTCCTTCTCCTTCATTCTTCCTCCTTCTCCTTCATTCCTCCTCCTTGTTCATGCCTTCTCCTCCTCCTCCATTCCCCTCCATTCCTCCTCCTCCTCCTTCATTCCTCCTCCTTGTTCATGTCTTCTCCTCCTCCTCCATTCCCCCTCCATTCCTCCTCCTCCTCCTTCATTCCTCCTCCTTGTTCATGTCTTCTCCTCCTCCTTCATTCCCCCTCCATTCCTCCTCCTCCTCCTTCATTCCTCCTCCTTGTTCATGTCTTCTTCTCCTCCTCCTCCATTCCCCCTCCATTCTTCCTCCTTCTCCTTCATTCTTCCTCCTTCTCCTTCATTCTTCCTCCTTCTCCTTCATTCCTTCTCCTTCATTCCTCCTCCTTGTTCATGCCTTCTCCTCCTCCTCCATTCCCACTCCATTCCTCCTCCTTCATTCCTCCTCCTTGTTCGTGTCTTCTTCTCCTCCTCCTCCATTCCCCCTTCATTCTTCCTCCTTCTCCTTCATTCTTCCTCCTCCTCCTTCATTCCTCCTCCTTGTTCATGCCTTCTCCTCCTCCTCCATCCCCCCTCCCTTCCTTCCCCTCCTTCCTTCCTCCTCCTTGTTCATGTCTTCTCCTCCTCCTTCATTCCCCCTCCATTCCTCCTCCTCCTTCATTCCTCCTCCTTGTTCATGTCTTCTTCTCCTCCTCCATTCCCCCTCCATTCTTCCTCCTTCTCCTTCATTCTTCCTCCTTCTCCTTCATTCTTCCTCCTTCTCCTTCATTCCTCCTCCTTGTTCATGCCTTCTCCTCCATTCTTCCACCTCCTCCTTCATTCCTCTTCCTTGTTCATGTCTTCTTCTCCTCCTCCTCCATTCCCCCTTCATTCTTCCTCCTTCTCCTTCATTCTTCCTCCTCCTCCTTCATTCCTCCTCCTTGTTCGTGTCTTCTTCTCCTCCTCCTCTTCCCCCTTCATTCTTTCTCCTTCTCCTTCATTCCTCCTCCTCCTTTATTCCTCCTCCTTCATTCCTCCTCCTTGTTCGTGTCTTCTTCTCCTCCTCCTCCATTCCCCCTTCATTCTTCCTCCTTCTCCTTCATTCCTTCTCCTTCTCCTTCATTCCTCCTCCTTGTTCATGCCTTCCCCTCCTCCTCCATTCCCCCTCCATTCCTCCTCCTCCTTCATTCTTCCTCCTCCTCCTTCATTCCTCCTCCTTGTTCATGTCTCCTCCTCCTCCTCCTCCATTCCCCCTTCATTCTTCCTCCTTCTCCTTCATTCCTCCTCCTCCTCCATCATTCCTCCTCCCTTCCCTCTGCAGTGGTCATCATGTGTATGCATTCCGTCCTGCTGGGTGGGGAGGAGCAGGGCCTCCTGTTGGAGAAGGCCGAAGAGATGGCCATGACCCGAGGAAGCTACATTTTCATCCCCTACGATGCCCTGACTTACAGCCTCCCCTACCAGGGGGAGGTCTACGCAGCTCTGGAAGACAACCTCAAGTTACGCCAGGCGTACGATGCTGTGCTCACTGTCACCATCGATTCTCCGGAATATTCCTTCCGGGAGGCCTTTGAAGAGGCTCAGAAGACGAAAGAGATTCCCGGACAACTCAGCGCGGAGAAGGTGCCCGACTGACAGGGGTTTGAGATGGGGTGGGAATCTGGATCCTAAACGTAGACCTCGACTTACGACCACAATTGAATCCCACATTTCCGCTGCTGAAGTTGTTGAGCTCCTAACAGTGTCGTTAAAGTGAGACTTTGCTTGTCAGAAGGTCGCAAAAGGTTATGTCGGGGGATGAAAGATCAGGTCCCCACCTGAAGGGCCAGTTAAATTTAATTGATTGCTACCCATGCCTGATGTACAGGAATCTATTCAACTAATGGCTAGCACTTCTCAGGATTTACAGCGGTGGCCAGAATTGTGGAAACCTTTTTGGAAAAAGGGTATTTTCTTAAAACTAGCTAATAAGACCACTTTTTTTGGGGGGGGGAGCAGTGCCATAAAATTATATATCGACGGAAAGATCATTTAATCGAGACTGTAACACAATCACTTTGATGAAGGATTTGCTATTCAAGTAGCAGTTACAGTAGAAAGAAGAAAAGCGAAACATGTAGGAAAAAAAACGAGATATATACATAAATTATCACCATAGAAAACACAAGATATACCAAAATTGTCACCATAGAAAAAACGAGATATACAAAAATTATCACCATTAAAAAAACGAGATCTACAAAAATGATCACCGTAGAAAAAACGAGATCTACAAAAATGATCCCCATGTCGGTTAATATTTTTGTTGGGTCACCTTTAGCATGAATGACGGCCTTACAACGTCTTCCCATGGAGTGAACCGAGCCTTTGAGTTCTGCAGCTGTTCTCACGTGAAACCAAGATTGAAGGATGGCTTCGATTAACTGGGTTTTATTGCTGGGTCGCTTCTGACTAACCAGTTTCTTGAGTCGGCTCCCTAGATTTTGAATTGGGTGAAGGTCTGAGCTATTCCCAGGCCATTCCAGCAGTGGAATAGGATTCTCTTGAAACACCCCCCCAAAAATGTGGTGTTATTTATTACCCATCAAACCTCAAAAATACACTTTTCCCCAAAAGGTTTCCACAATTTTGGCCACGACTGGAGATAAAGGTCAATGAGAATTCAAGAGGGGGTTCGACTTGGTCTGCTGGTGGCGGCGTAGAGATTCTAGGTCGAGGCCTCTTTTAACTCTGCCTTCTCCAACTCCTCCTCCTACGGTATGCATGGATTTTGCTATGCGATGGCTCTCTGATGGAGAAGCCAGATTTTCTACAATGGCATTTCTAAGGTCCACTGGTGACTACCTGTTTACAGTGGAGTTCTTGGTGCCCTCTGAGCTGGGTGGTTTCCTTACAGACGTTTCATAACCCAACTAGGGAACATCATCAGTGCCGGAATGGAGAGGGGTTTGTAGATTGGATGAGGAGCAGGAGCAGGAGGAAGAGGAGGAGGAAGAGGAAAAGGAGGAAGACTGCGGGGTTTCTTAGTGCTCTCTGAGGGTTGTTTTCTTGCAGACGTTTCATGACCCAACTACATAACGTCATCAGTGTTAGAAGGGAGTGGGGTTTGTGGAATGGAGGAGGAGGAGGAGGAGGAGGAGGAGGAAAAAGAGGATGAGGAGGTGGTGGAGGAGGAGGAATATTGGGTCCTTGATGTTCCCTGAGGTTGGTTGTTTTCTTCACTGATGATATTTGGACCAGTTCAGGTGAACCGGTAGTAGTGACCTGTGAGTGGGGTGGAATAGAATAGAATAGAATAGAATAGAATAGAATAGAATAGAATAGAATAGAATAGAATAGAATAGAATAGAATAGAATAGAAAAGAAAAGAAAATATGGAATGGAATGGAATGGAATGGAATGGAATAGAATAGAATAGAATAGAATAGAATAGAATAGAATAGAATAGAATAGAATAGAATAGAATAGAAAATATGGAATGGAATGGAATGGAATGGAATAGAATGGAATAGAATAGAATAGAATAGAATAGAATAGAAAATATGGAATGGAATGGAATAGAATAGAATAGAATAGAATAGAATAGAATAGAATAGAATAGAAAATATGGAATAGAATAGAATAGAAAATATGGAATGGAATGGAATGGAATGGAATAGAATAGAATAGAATAGAATAGAATAGAAAATATGGAATGGAATAGAATAGAATAGAATAGAATAGAATAGAAAATATGGAATGGAATAGAATAGAATAGAATAGAATAGAAAATATGGAATAGAATAGAATAGAATAGAAAATATGGAATGGAATAGAATAGAATAGAATAGAATAGAAAATATGGAATAGAATAGAATAGAATAGAAAATATGGAATAGAATAGAATAGAATAGAATAGAAAATATGGAATGGAATGGAATGGAATAGAATAGAATAGAATAGAATAGAAAATATGGAATGGAATAGAATAGAATAGAATAGAAAATATGGAATACAATAGAATAGAAAATATGGAATGGAATAGAATAGAATAGAATAGAATAGAATAGAATAGAATAGAAAATATGGAATGGAATGGAATAGAATAGAATAGAATAGAAAATATGGAATGGAATAGAATAGAATAGAATAGAATAGAATAGAATAGAAAATATGGAATGGAATAGAATAGAATAGAATAGAAAATATGGAATAGAATAGAATAGAATAGAAAATATGGAATGGAATAGAATAGAATAGAATAGAATAGAATAGAATAGAATAGAAAATATGGAATGGAATAGAATAGAATAGAATAGAAAATATGGAATAGAATAGAATAGAATAGAAAATATGGAATGGAATAGAATAGAATAGAATAGAATAGAATAGAATAGAATAGAATAGAATAGAATAGAAAATATGGAATGGAATGGTACAGAGTAGAATAGAATAGAATAGAATAGAATAGAATTTTTTATTGGCCAAGTGTGATTGGACACACAAGGAATTTGTCTTTGGCGCATATGCTCTCATTGTACATAAAAAGACAAGATACATTCGTCAAGAATCATAATGATAGTCATAGGGTACAAATAATCAAAATCATAAGGATTGCCAGCAGCAAAGTTACAGTCATACAGTCATAAGTGGAAAGAGATTGGTGGTGGGAACGATGAGAAGATTAATAGTAGTGCAGATTCAGTAAATAGTCTGACAGTGTTGAGAGAATTATTGGTTTAGCAGAGTGATGGCCTTCGAGAAAAAACTGTTCTTGTGTCTAGTTGTTCTGGTGTGCATTTGGCGTCATTTTGAGGGTAGGAGTTGAAATAGTTTATGTCCAGGATGTGAGGGATCTGCAAATATTTTCACGGCCCTCTTCTTGATTCGTGCAGTATACAGGTCCTCAATGGAAGGCAAGTTGGTAGCAATTATTTTTTCTGCAGTTCTAATTATCCTCTGAAGTCTGTGTTTTTCTTGTTGGGTTGTAGAACCGAACCAGACAGTTATAGAGGTCCAAATGACAGACTCAATAATTCCTCTGTAGAATTGGATCAGCAGCTCCTTGGGCAGTTTGAGTTTACTGAGTTGGCGCAGAAAGTATTGACTCTATAATAATAATAATAATAATAATAATAATAATAATAATAATAATAATAATAATAATAATAATAATAATAATAATAATAATAATAATAAAAAATAAAAATAAAAATAAAAATAATAACAACAACAACAACATTAATCCACTGGTCATTATGTAAAAAATATGACTTACAACAACAACAACAGCAACAACAACAACAACAACAACATTAATCCACTGTCATTATGTAAAAAATACGACTTACCGCTATCCCAAAAGTCATGGGAACATAAAGTGGAAAAAGTTATAGAAAATGAGAAGGTGAAGATTTTGTGGGACTTTCGAATACAGACGTATCGTCACTTGGAACACAACACGCAAGATATCACAGTTGTCGAAAACCGAAACGTACAATTTATTGACATCGCGATACCAGAAGACGCCAGAGTCGAAGAAAAAGAACTGGGAAAAAAAAATCACGAAATATCGCGACCTGGCCATCGAAACTACCCGGCGATGGATGAAACATGTAACAGTGATAGCCGCTGTCATCGGGGCACTTGGTACCATGTCCAAGAATTTTATAAGATACATCAACAAATTGCAGCTTCCCGCAATAATACCAGCCGAACTGCAAAAAACTGCGCTACTTGGAACATCGTACATCTCAAGAAGGTACTTGGTTGATACCTAGGATGCTGACAGCAACCCGTATCGACCATTGTCACCAGTCAGTGATATTTGTGATGCATTTTTGAATGTTCAGTTGACTGAGTTTCATGTGTGTTTTTTTTTTATTTGCATTTATATCCCGCCGTTCTCCGAAGACTCAGGGCGGCTTACACTATGTCAAGCAATAGTCTTCATCCATTTGTATCTTATATACAAAGTCAACTTTTATTGCCCCCAACAACAATCTGGGTCCTCATTTTACCTACCTTAGAAAGGATGGAAGGCTGAGTCAACCTTGGGCCGGGCTTGAACCTGCAGTAATTGCAGGCTGCTGTGTTCTAATAACAGGCTTCTAACAGCCTGAACTATTCCGGCCCTATTTTGTGTAAATAAAATAATAATAATAATAATAATAATTGTTTACTTATCCATTTTAACATACAATTCTAGCTGCAGTCAATAGATGTAAAATCAGATATGATTTTCTTGATGAGTTTCCATCCGTTGTTTCTTGTCCTGCCTTCGGGTGCTTTGGAAAATAAGCTGACCCCACCCCCCCTCTTCTTTGGGGCAGCCCCTCAAATACCGGAAGACAGCTATCATGTCAACATCTGCAAGAAAACGAAGAAACACCAAGGAGCCCACAGTTTAACCCCTAAACTACAAATATTCTCTTCTACTGGTACCTGCTCACAGCTGCCTATGCAATCTTTAAATGTATACATTGCCTTACACACTGTAAGCCGCCCTGAGTCTTCGGAGAAGGGCGGGATATAAATGTAAATTTAAAAAAAAAAATGTATACATCAATTCCACACCTGGAATATTCTGCATCCAGTTTTGGACCGCACGTTACCGAAAAAGATGTTGAGACTTTTGGAAAAAGTTCAAAGAAGAGGAATTAAGACGAACGAAGGCCTGGAGACTGAAACATACGAAGAACGGTTGCAGGAATTGGGTTTGGCCAGTCTAGAGAAAAGAAGAATTAGGGGTGACATGATAGCAGCCTTCCAATATTCGAGGGGCTGCCCTAAAGAAGAAGGGGTCAAATTATTCTCCAAAGCATCCGAAGGCAGGACAAGAAAAAACGGATGGAAACTCATTAAGGAGAGAAGCAACCTGGAATTCAGGAGAAACTTCCTAACTGTGAGGACAATTAACCAGGGGAACTGCTCGCCACTAGATGTTGTGAGTGCTCCAATACCAGAGGTTTTTAAGAAGAGACTGGACAACCACTTGTCTGGAATGTGTTGTGGTCTGCCAGCAGCCTGCGGAGCTGGCAACAGAGTCAGACAGCGATGAGGCTGAGGAAGAACATGGGCCAGTCCTGGAGGCTGGGGAAGGCCCGGATGAGGGCTCTGCGTCAGAGACGGGCCATCGGGGAGTGAGGTGTGGACTCCAGAGTCTCCAGAGGCTGACAGTAGTGAGGCAGAGGAACAGGAGGAGCCTGTTCCTAATGTACGCATGAGAAGAGCTGCCAGAAGCCAAGAGAAGCTCAAGCAGAGAGGACGACTCAGGAGTAAGGCCAGGAGATGATTGGCCCCTCCCACAAGGCTTAAAAGACCAGCAACGACATTTGGGCTCTTTGCCGGAAAACAACACTGATAGCTTTGTCTTGCTGCATTTATTTCTTATCGGCGTCTTCTGCTTTTGAACTTTTGCCAAGAAAAGCCTTTGGCTTTTTAAGCCTAATGAAGACCAAGGTTGGTGATAAGACTGAAGAATTGTGTTCGGAAGAATTTGCTTTGATTTAGTTTGGACGACGCTGAGAATGAGTTTAATTCTCAGCTGTTCGAATAAAGTCTGTTTGTTTTTAAACTGACTGAGTTTCCTACTGCCTACTTGGGCCTGGGTCACAAGAGAATGGTATATAAGCCAGGGTTTCCTGCTTGAGCAGGGGGCTCTCCAACTTTGGCAACTTTAAGCCAGGAGGACTTCAACTCCCAGAATGCCCCAGCCAGCAAAGCTGGCTGGGGAATTCTAGGAGTTGAAGTCCTCCAGGCTTAAAGTTGCCAAGGTTGGAGACCCTTGGACTAGACGACCTCGGAGGTCCCTTCCAGCTCTATACTGATTGATTGATTGATTGATTGATTGACTATTTCAACAGAACTAAACAAAGAGTATAGCTTTTTAGCCTGTGCAGATAGTCCCTTAGTGACCGTTCACAGTCACAACAACACTGGAAAAAGGGACTGATGACCGTTTTTCACACTTACGACCGTTGCGAGTATCCCCGTGGTCCCCTGATCAAAATCCAGATGCTTGGCAACTAATTCCTATTTATGACGGTTGCAATATCTCCAGGATCATGTGGTCCTCTTGGGCGACCTTCTCATAAGCAAAGTCAGTGGGGGAAGCCAGGTTCCCTTGACAACTGGGTGACTAATTTAAGAACTGCGCGGACTCCCTTAACAACCGTAGGAAGAAAGGTCGTACAATGGGGCAAGGCTCACTTCACAGCTGTCTCGCTTAGCGACGCAAATGTGAGGCTCCGTGGTAAGTCTGTGGTAAGATGAACGGTTGCAGGAACTGGGCCTGGCTAGTCTAGTGAAGAGAAGGACCAAGGGCGACAGGATAGCATCTTCCAATATTTGGGGGGGCTGTGTCGTGTCCCACTCCTCCGCTGACGGCCGGGTCAGGGAAATCCGAATCAGGCGTGCCTCTGCAGCTCTGCCAAAGTCCTAGCAAAGTTCTCAAGGCAGGCAGGAGACCAGTAAGTGACTTCAGCAAGATAAGTTCGACTTTGCCTGACTCAGAGAATGCCAGAAAGCAGATCCTTTATATAGGCCATGGGGTGTGGCTCCATGACTCAGCACGTATCCAGGCCTGCCCCTCCCTTCCTTCTGTTGCCTCCGCCTATCCAGTCTTCTGACGCGAGGGTCAGTCCAATCAGCAGCTGTTGGAAATAAACCTTCCTCAAGCTCACATGCTGTGGAGGAGGGGGAGGGGTCTAGCTGCTCCGTTTGCCTGGGCATGGAACCAGGGCTGGGGCCGGGAGGCATGCTAGGACATTCCTCAGCGTTCGGAAGCAGATAAGACGGGCCCGGCTGCGGGGAAAGCGGACGAGGCACAACAGGCTGCTCCAGAGAGGAGGAAGGGGGTCAAGCTATTCTCCAAAGCGCATGAAGGAATAAGGATGGAAACTAAACAAGGAGAGATTCGACCTGGAAATAAGGAGGAATTTTCTGACAGTGAGAACCATCCACCGATGGAACAGAAGTTGCCTTCAGAAGTTGTGGGAGCTTCATCCCTGGAAGCTTTCAAGAAGAGAGTGGACAGCCATCTTGTCAGAAATGGTGGAGGGTCTCCTGCTCAGGCGGGGGTTGGACTAGATTTGCCTACAAGGTCCCTTCCAACACTGTTAATCTGCATAAACCTGTATCTGTAAGTCGAGAACTATCTGTAGTCTTGGGAGTGTGCCTTCAAAGCTACCTCTGAGCCCCGTGGGACCTTCAGGCACAAGATTCCTGCCTACCCAAATGGTACCTCTACGCTTGCAAGGGTGGAGGAAACCAAGCAGCTGGCAGTAGCAGTTGGACTTAGCTACCGCTGCACAGCGCTTTCCAGCCCTCTCTAAGCGGTTTACAGAGTCAGCCTCTTGCACCTCAACAATCTGGGTTTTCATTTGACCCACCTCGGAAGGAGGGAAGGCTGAGTCAGCCTTGAGCCTGGTGAGATTTGAACTGCCAAATTGCAGGCAGCCGGCAGAAGTCCGCAGAAGTAACCTGCAGTACTGCGCTTCTAACCACCGCGCCACCGTGCTTCTTTGGTGTACACGGACGCGAAAGTGCAATGTGCAATCTTGGCTTAGCTCTTTTTCCTTCTCCTTTCAGGTCCATCCTTTGTTCGGCACCATTTTCAATTCCATCTACTTCCTGGCCAAGGCTGTGGAAAACACTCGCCTGTCCGGGAAGAGGGTGGTAGGAACGACCATTGCCGAGCACGCCAAGGGCTTTGAGCTGGAAGGCTTTAGCCAGCCGGTATCAGCGGACGAAACGGGAGGCGCCGAGGTCCCGTACATCATCTTGGACACGGATGGAAGAGGCAGCCGTCTTTACCCCGCTTACAAAGTCGACTTGGCTTCTGGGATCCTGCGTTTCATAGGACGGACCGTCCATTGGCCTTACAATACCAAGCCGCCTTCGGACCCCAGTTGTTGGTTCGACCGTGGCACCCTTTGTGCCGGGGGTAAGTGTGGAAGCCAAGCAAGACAGGGTAGATCAGGGATGTCAAACTGGATTTCTTTGAGGGCCGGATCAGCATTGTCGTTCTCCTCCGTGGGCCGGTGGGGGAGGGGGACAGGAAGCGGGGGTGGGGGGAAAGACAGGACAGATGCCTCCTGCAGCACTCTGCCAGCCAAAAATGGGCTGCGCAGAAGCCACATGAAGCCCCTACACAGCCCGTTTTAGGCCTCCCCAGCTTCCAGCAGCACTCTGCCAGCCAAAAACGGGCTGTACAGTGGCCTCGCGAGGCCCCACACAGCCTGTTTTAGGCCTCCCCAGCCTCCAGCAGCACTCTGCCAGCCAAAAACGGGCTGTATAGTGGCCTCGCGAGGCCCCACACAGCCTGTTTTAGACCTCCCCAGCCTCCAGCAGCACTGTTGAGCAAAAATGGGCTGCATGGAGGCCTCACGAGGTCCCACACAGCCTGTTTTAGGCCTCCACAGCCTCTAGCAGCACTCTGCCAGCCAAAAAAGGCTGTACAGTGGCCTCGCGAGGCCCCACACAGCCTGTTTTAGGCCTCCCCAGCCTCCAGCAGCACTGTTGACCAAAAACGGGCTGCATCGAGGCCTGACGAGGCCCCACACAGCCTGTTTTAGGCCTCCCCAGCCTCCAGCAGCACTGTTGACCAAAAACGGGCTGCATGGAGGCCTCACGAGGCCCCACACAGCCTGTTTTAGGCCTCCCCAGCCTCCAGCAGCACTGTTGACCAAAAACGGGCTGCATGGAGGCCTCACGAGGCCCCACACAGCCTGTTTTAGGCCTCCACAGCCTCCAGCAGCACTCTGCCAGCCAAAAAAGGGCCGTACAGAGGCCTCCCAAGGTCCCTCATGGCCCGTTTTTGACCTCCATCATCTCCTGCAGCACTCTGCTGGTCAGAAATGGGCTGTGTGGAGGCTCCATGAGCCCCACTTCCCAGGTTCCAGCAGCACTCTGCTGGCCAAAAACAGCCCGCGCGGAGGCCTTGCTCTACGCGGCCCATTTTTGGCCAGCAGAGTGCTGCAGGAGGTTGGGGAAGCTGAAAACGGACCGTGGGGGCAGCCCGCACATGGCCCAGTTTGGCCAGACAAGGCACCATGGGTTGGTTCTTTGATATTTCCAGGCTGGCCCCACGGGCTGGATTTAAGCACCCCATGGGCCAGATCCGGCTTGCGGGCCCTTGAGTTTGACACCCCTGGGGTAGATTATAGATGGCATCCACCACCTGCTAGACTAACTAAAATGTTTTTAAAATATGTCTAGCAAATGTTAGAAATGTAACCCCAAAACAGGCACATTTTATCGTTTGTGGTGTCAAAGCAAAAAAAAAAAAAGCAAAGATTCACAGATAGATAGAATTTTTTATTGGCCAATTTTTTATTGATTGGACACACAAGGAATTTGTCTTGGTGCATTAAGGTGGTTAGAAAAGATTGTAGGAGAACATTGTAGATTTTCAACCTGAATTTTTTTTGTTAGGTACAATATCCGAAAAAAACTTGATAAAGAAAAGTATGTATTTAATATGACATGTCTTAACAGCAAGGAGGATTATTTTCGCACGATACTGGAAAAATGAAGATATACGGTGAGAGGAAGAAATAGTCAAGAAGACAGTAGATTGTGCAGAAATGGATAGATTGATACTGGAAATGAAACAGAAAGAGGACGTAGAATATTATCAAGCATGGAATTTATTTTACCAATAGTTGGAAAAAAAGGGATGGAGATTAAGAATGTAATCTGTATTGTTAAGCAAATTAAACACCCAGAAAAAAATGATGTTTATTAAGCACTAAGAAATGTACTTCATAGAAAATCAAGTTTTTTTAAAAAAAACCAGACGGAGTAGATCAGATCTACCTAAAAGATCGGCCAGGGTGCGACTGTGTAATTGTCAGAGAGCAACCGAGAGATCGGGAGGAGGGATCAAACAGGGGAAAGTGAACCTCAGTCCAAAGAAAATGAGTTTCTTCTTCTTCTTCCTCCTTCTAGGTGTGAGTGGTGGCTTCATTTTCTTCGTCTTCCTCTTTGTTATCCTCTTGTTCCTGTGTGGATCTGTCATAGCTTTCTATCTTCGGTGAGTTTCACATCCTCCTGTTCTGTCTCCTTCCCCACTTCAGACCCACGAGCTGGCCTTCAGCCAGTGGATTCACGGCTCTTATCAGTCCTGGCAGAGAAATCGCAGCTGCCTGCCAAAGTTCAAACAAATGACTCACATAACAAGACTTTCAGCTCTTTTTGAAACGGATCAGCTAAACTTTGCTTCCCGTGGAGTGAGAGCAGTCCCAAAACTCCTTATATATCCTCTGGGGTGGGGCTCCTGCCCCACCCTTCCTTTTGATGACACCGCCTCTCTAATCTTCTGAAGTGCGGGTCAAGCCAAGCTTGATTATTATTATCAGCTGGGTCTGAAGGCGTAGCCTGGGAAAGGGAGGAATCAGGGGATGATGGCCTCATTACGTCCTCCGACTGGTCTGGTTCTGGCTCCTGGTGCTGAGCCAAAGGAATCGGTGCTCCCGAGGTAAGCCTTACCGGCCCTTCCCCTTCACTTTCTGAGTCACTTTAGGGCATGGGGCCAGGTTCGGGGGCTGGAGTCACAATACCTCTGTCTTACGATTCTCCCCTCCAGAATGGTGTTTGGGAGTCCCGCGGGACGGGCTTCAGTTACGGGTGACCATTTTGCATGTCTTGATATTTTTAACGGCTCGCCTCACTTCTCGCAGACGCCGTTTTCTGCATGATCAGCTCTCTGAAGGACCCAACAGGATTGTCCTGACCATGGAGGACCTGACCTTCATCAACCTCCCGAGCAGCAGAAAGGTAAACCAGGTTTTACGCGATAACCTCGAGGAGGACACAACCCCACCGCGGTAGGAAGGGTGACCATTGAATAAAGAGCTTCAAAAACAAGAGGTGGGCTGAATGAATAGTGACCGACTCAGGTCAATGCAAGAAAAGAGGTTGTGTCAAAAGACCACTGTCACTGGCCTTGCAACGCTGGGAGAGATGGCCAACTTTGGGACCATCAAGTTGTCGAGGTATCTACCCAAGGTTAGCTCTACCTTTCTTGTTCATTGGAACCATCAAGATGTAGATGTTTCTACCCAAAGTTAGCTCCACCTCGCTTGTTCAATGGGACCATCAAGATGTAGTTGTAGCTATCCAAGGTTAGCTCCACTTCTAGTGTTCATTGGGACCATCAAGATGTAGATGTATCTACCCAAGCTTAGCTCTACCTTTCTTGTTCTTTGGAAACATGAAGTTGTAGATTTATCTACCCAAGGTTAGGTCCACCTTTCTTGTTCTTTGGGACCATCAAGATGTAGCTGTATCTACCCAAGGTTAGCTCTACCTTTCCTGTTCTTTGGAAACATGAAGTTGTAGATTTATCTACGCAAGGTTAGGTCCACCTTTCTTGTTCTTTGGAAACATGAAGATGTAGATGGATCTACCCAAGGTTAGCTCTACCTTTCTTGTTCTTTGGAAACATGAAGTTGTAGATTTATCTACTCAGGGTTAGGTCCACCTTTCTTGTTCTTTGGAAACATGAAGATGTAGATGTATCTACCCAAGGTTAGCTCTACCTTTCTTGTTCTTTGGAAACATGAAGTTGTAGATTTATCTATGCAAGGTTAGGTCCACCTTTCTTGTTCTTTGGAAACATGAAGATGTAGATGTATCTACCCAAGGTTAAGTCCAGCTTCCTTGTTCTTTGGAAACATGAAGTTGTAGATTTATCTACGCAAGGTTAGGTCCACTTTTCTTGTTCTTTGGAAACATGAAGATGTAGATTTATCTACTCAAGGTTAGGTCCACTTTTCTTGTTCTTTGGGACCATCAAGATGTAGATTTATCTACTCAAGGTTAGGTCCACCTTTCCTGTTCTTTGGGAACATGAAGATGTAGATGTATCTACCCAAGGTTAGCTCTACCTTTCTTGTTCTTTGGAAACATGAAGTTGTAGATGGATCTACCCAAGGTTAGGTCCACCTTTCTTGTTCTTTGGGACCATCAAGATTTAGCTGTATCTACCCAAGGTTAGCTCTACCTTTCCTGTTCTTTGGAAACATGAAGTTGTAGATTTATCTACATGAGTTAGGTCCACCTTTCTTGTTCTTTGGAAACATGAAGATGTAGATGGATCTACCCAAGGTTAGCTCTACCTTTCTTGTTCTTTGGAAACATGAAGTTGTAGATTTATCTACTCAGGGTTAGGTCCACCTTTCTTGTTCTTTGGAAACATGAAGATGTAGATGTATCTACCCAAGGTTAGCTCTACCTTTCTTGTTCTTTGGAAACATGAAGTTGTAGATTTATCTATGCAAGGTTAGGTCCACCTTTCTTGTTCTTTGGAAACATGAAGATGTAGATGTATCTACCCAAGGTTAAGTCCAGCTTCCTTGTTCTTTGGAAACATGAAGTTGTAGATTTATCTACGCAAGGTTAGGTCCACTTTTCTTGTTCTTTGGAAACATGAAGATGTAGATTTATCTACTCAAGGTTAGGTCCACTTTTCTTGTTCTTTGGGACCATCAAGATGTAGATTTATCTACTCAAGGTTAGGTCCACCTTTCCTGTTCTTTGGGAACATGAAGATGTAGATGTATCTACCCAAGGTTAGCTCTACCTTTCTTGTTCTTTGGAAACATGAAGTTGTAGATGGATCTACCCAAGGTTAGGTCCACCTTTCTTGTTCTTTGGGACCATCAAGATTTAGCTGTATCTACCCAAGGTTAGCTCTACCTTTCCTGTTCTTTGGAAACATGAAGTTGTAGATTTATCTACGCAAGGTTAGGTCCACCTTTCTTGTTCTTTGGAAACATGAAGTTGTAGATTTATCTACTCAGGGTTAGGTCCACCTTTCTTGTTCTTTGGAAACATGAAGATGTAGATGTATCTACCCAAGGTTAGTTCTACCTTTCTTGTTCTTTGGAAACATGAAGTTGTAGATTTATCTACTCAGGGTTAGGTCCACCTTTCTTGTTCTTTGGAAACATGAAGATGTAGATGGATCTACCCAAGGTTAGCTCTACCTTTCTTGTTCTTTGGAAACATGAAGTTGTAGATTTATCTACTCAGGGTTAGGTCCACCTTTCTTGTTCTTTGGAAACATGAAGATGTAGACTTATCTACTCAAGGTTAGGTCCACCTTTCCTGTTCTTTGGGAACATGAAGATGTAGATGTATCTACCCAAGGTTAAGTCCAGCTTCCTTGTTCTTAAAGGTTGCTCAATAACATTATTCCAGAACGTTCTTTAGTTTACACTGACCTGTCTCCTTCCTCCCTAGAAGTCGGATGACAGCTCGGAGAAGAAAAGCTTGAAAAATGAGGCGGAGGAGGAAAAGAATGTAGCTGTGGTTGAGGTGAAGTCATATTCCTTCCTGCGTTGCGTCTGGTCCCAAATTCCTTCAGTATTACGGGGAGGGGGTGGAGTTGGAGGGCTTAAAGGAAGGACCTCAGATGTAAAGCCATACCTTGCAAAGGTTGGAGTTCCATGTCCAGCAGAATATGGTGGGGTGGAGCTGACCTGAACAACAGCTGTGGAATACCAAGAAGAAGGCTCAGCTCTGGAGCTCATCACATTTCATGGGAAAGTCACGAAGGTTTTGGGGTTGAGACCTTGCTTGGTCCACTGTGGGTTGTCCAAGGATTTGGTCCTCTCCTCTTTGTTATCTATCTCTGTCTCTATCTCTATCTCTATCTCTATCTCTATCGCTATCTTTATCATCTATTTTATCTATCTATCTACCTACCTACCTACCTACCTACCTACCTACCTACCTACCTACCTACCTACCTACCTACCATCTATATCTATCTGTCTGTCTGTCTATCTATCTATCTATCTATCTATCTATCTATCTATCTATCTATCTATCTATCTATCTATCTATCTATCTAATCTTTATCATCTATCTTTATCATTTATCATCTATCTATATATCTTTATCATCTATCTATCTATATCTATCTTTATCATCTATCTATCTATCTATCTATCTATCTATCTATCTATCTATCTATCTATCTATCTATCTATCTATCTATCTTTATCATCTATCTTTATCATCTCTTATCTATCTATCTTTATCATCTAATCTATCTATCTGTCTGTCTGTCTGTCTGTTACCATCTATATATAGCCATCTGTCTGTCGGTCTGTTTGTCTGTCTGTCTGTCTGTCTGTCTGTCTGTCTGTCTGTCTATCTATCTATCTATCTATCTATCTATCTATCTATCTATCTATCTATCTATCTATCTATCTATCTATCTATCTATCTGTGTACCTACCTACCTACCATCTATATCTATCCATCTGTCTGTCTGTCTGTCTGTCTGTCTGTCTATCTATCTATCTTTATCATCTATCTTATCTATCTATCTATCTATCTATCTATCTATCTATCTATCTATCTATCTATCTATCTATCTGTCATCTCTCTCTCATCTCTCTCTCTCTCTCATCGATCTATCATCTCTCCTCCTCTCTCTTTCATCTGTCTATCTGTCTGTCTGTCTGTCATCTAATGTATGTATCTAATGTCTCTATGAAACGGGGGCGGGTGTCTCTTTCCTTCCGGCTTCTTTTGAGCGGGTCAAGAGATGGTTGAGGGTCACCAAGTCTCTCCTTCTTTGTCTCCCCCTCCCCCACCTTCAGGGTGACTGGGTGTGGCTGAAAAGATTCCCCGGAACAAAGTACATTGAAGTCAAACCAAGCACCGAAAAAGTTTTTTGCCAGGTGAGTTTCTGAAGAGCGTTCCTTCAAAAATGGGTAGAACCCACAACCGAGTACAAGAGGTGGAAGGGACCTTGGAGGTCTTCTAGTCCAGCCCCCTGCTCAAGGGGGAGAGTCTCTACCATTAAGAGGGTCAGGGTTAGGGGGGCAGTGATGGGGACGGATGCGAGAGATGATCATTCCTGGTTGATGTGTCGAAGTGGCTTCTTGAGCCAATCCCCCTACGGGTAATCTTCGACTTACGACGCTTCATTTAGTGACAATGTCAGCCTCCACTCCAATCCTCCCATCCTTTTGTACACTTTATATTCAGTAGTTAGATTGCAGTGGGGTTTTATGTGTAACGTACCTAGCTCATGGATTCAGGTTAAGTAGAGAGGGCCCTTTAAGAGTGTCGTCTGACATGAGATCAAGGGGAGGGGAGATTGATGGTTTGAATTCAACAGGAATGTTAGAGCGCGGGCTTTCAATGGACATTGCAATTTCTGAGATGATTTACAGCCAGAGACCTGCGGAAGAAGATTACCACGGGGGGCGAGAAGGAGCTGGCATTGGACCAGACCTGCTGACTGTCCAGAAATACCTCTTCTGCGTTCAGAAAAAAGACTCAGAAGCATTCTTTCTTTTTCTCAGAGTCCTTTACTAGCATGAGGAGACTGGCACACGATGAGTGCAATTCCCAAAACTGAAGTTCCGGATTCGTTTCCCCAGTTATACAAACCCCAATAGTCCCACCCCCCTGACCCCTCGGATGATCACACGGTCCCACGTTCTTCCAGTTCATTCGAGTAACGTCTTGCCACTCTTCCTGCAGACGTGAACGCCATCCGACCTTGACCCATTGAAGAATGCTACCCTATCCCTCAGCGTTCGGTGGGCCTTTGGCGTTGAGTCATGCCGGCCACATGACCACGGAGACGTCTTCGGACAATGCTGGCTCTTTGGCTTTGAAACGGGGATGAGCACTGCCCCCTAGAGTCAGGAACGACTAGCACATACGTGCGAGGGGTATATGCACAAGGATTTAATCAGCTAACAGTCAGCACTAATTTGGCCCTAGATAAGAATTAATAGAATTCAAGAGGGCTTGAACCGCTTATGGGAATGTAATGATTCCAGGCTAATTACCCTCTTGACTCCGCCTTCAGGATCTGCCTGTCCTTCCCTACACTCCACTGCTTTTCAGCGGTGTTTCGCTGCGGGGAGTCCCAGATTTTGAGCAGTCAGTTAAGGGGTGCAGAATTACCCCGTTTTGGGGGGGTTTGCTCCACAACTAAGTTGGGGCCTTCTCCTCACCATCCTTGGGTCAACAGAAACTCAACCGTCATCCCTTGGTAGCCTCCCTCCCAGGGGTGAAATCTACTTACCTTCCCTACCGGTTCAGAAGTGCACACGCTACCCATGCGCAGAGGGTAATAAACAAGTTAGTGTTAGGTTTAGTGTTAGTAACGACGACCAGGTGGGTGGGCGGAGCCTCGAGCTGCCATCGCTACCGGTTCAGCGAACCACCGGCCGTCATCGCTACCAGTTCAGCCGAACTGGTCTGAACCAGGAGAATTTCACTCTGTCCTCTTATGAGAGAAGCGCTGATGAGGCCACCAAGATTTTTTCCGTCTTAAGGCTGCTCCTGAACTGGGGTGGAATGTAGTCTGGATTCCTGAGAGGGAGGGGCTGCATTCCAGAGGCCCAAGAGACAGAAAAGTTTAGATAGTGGAGTCTTGGCGGATAACTGATTAAATAGGAGCCAGCAGTGTGTGGCGGCAGCCAAAAAAGCCAATGCAATCCTAAGCTGCATTAACAGAGGGATACAATCAAAATCAAGGGAGGTACTAATACCACTACATAAAGCCTTAGTAAGACCACACCTAGAGTTCTGCATGCAGTTTTGGTCATCACACTACAAAAAAAGATATCGAGACTCTAGAAAGAGTGCAGAGAAGAGCAACCAAGAGGATGAGAGACCAGAGGCTAAAACATACGACAAACAGTTGCAGGAACTGGGCCTGGCTAGTCTAGTGAAGAGAAGGACCAAGGGAGACAGGATAGCGGTCTTCCAATATTTGAGGGGTTGCCCCAGAGAGGAGGAAGGGGGTCAAGCTATTTTCCAAAGCACCCGAAGGCCAGACAAGGAATAATGAATGGAAACTGATCCAGGAGAGATTCAACCTGGAAATAAGGAGGAATTTTCTGGCAGTGAGAACCATCAACCAATGGAACAGAAGCTGCCTTCAGAAATAATAATAATAATAATAATAATAATAATAATAATAATAATAATAATAATAATAATAATAATAATTTAATTTTTATACTGCCCTTCTCCCGAAGGACTCAGGGTGGTGCACAGCCAGATAAAATCAACAATCAATAAATACAATATAAATAAAAACAGTACTAAAAAACATATTAAATTTGGCCCCTGAATTAAAATACATAAACCATAAAACCCATTTAAAATTACAAATATTAAAACTAATTCTATGCCAGTCCTGCGCGGAAGAATAAATACGTCTTCAGCTCGTGGCGGAAGGTCCGGAGATCAGGAAGTTGACGAAGTCCTGGGGGAAGTTCGTTCCAGAGGGTAGGGGCCCCCACAGAGAAGGCTCTCCCCCTGGGGGTCGCCAGCCGACATTGTTTGGCTGACGGCACCCTGAGGAGGCCCTCCCTATGGGAGCGCATGAGTCGGTGGGAGGCAAACGGTGGCAGAAGGCGGTCCGGTAAATAACCCGGTCCTAAGCCATGGAGCGCTTTAAAGGTGGTAACCAGCACCTTGAAGTTGTGGGAGCTTCATCCCTGGAAGCTTTCAAGAAGAGACTGGATTGCCATCTGTCAGAAATGGTGTAGGATCTCCTGTGTGGGCGGGTGGGTTGGACTAGATGACCTCCAAGGTGCCTTCTAACTTTAATAGATTAACAATTGTTAAAGGGTCAAGATACCTCTTCCGTACAAGTCTATTTTCAACTATGCAAGCAGGTGCTTCAGGTTAGCTAGGTTCCTGTCTATAGTTGAAGAACAACGAAGGTAACTGGTTAGATGTAACTCTGTGTGCCTTTCTTGGCTTCTTGGACAGAGTTGTAGTAAGTGGGGAAAGACTACTTGAACCTCAGTGTCATCAAGGAAGCCTTAAGTCTCTTTTAGTCACAGACTAAGGTTGAGTTGTACAGACCTGAGATTAAAAATAGGTTGCTAGGACAATGGTCATTAGAAGCAGGTAAGCAGGGTCTCCTACAAGGGTAATTTGAAACAAGTAGGGACAAGACCTTAAGGCAGAGAAGAAGGTCTTCTACAATGATAGGTAGAAGCATGTTGAGAAAGGACCGTAAGACAGAGAAAGTCTTCTACAAAGGTCATTAGAAGTGTGTAGAGACAAGGCCTTAAGAGAGAACGTCTTCTACAAAGGTCATTAGGAGTGTGTAGAGAGACAAGGGCTTAAGAGAGAAGGTCTTCTACAAAGGCCATTAGAAGTGTGTAGAGAGAAGGCCTTAAGAGAGAACATCTTAATGGCGGGGGGGGGGGGAGGGGAAGATTATAAATTGATTGATTGCCATTGTACAGGAATAATGGTAGAATTAAACAAGTTGGAATGGTGTAAAGTCGGGACTGCTCGGTAACCACTCCCGAAGGGAAAGGGTAAGGAAAGAGGAGTAAAGAAGGAAGAAAGTAGGTAGGCAGGTAGGTAGGTAGGAAAGAAGGGAGGGAGAAGAAAGGATAGGAGGAGAAAAAAGAGGAGAAGATAGAGGGTTAGAAAGGATGGTAGTGAGAAGTGGGAAAGAGGTGGGGAAGTAGGAAAGCGAGGAGAAGGATGGTGGGGAAAGTCGAAGAAGGATGAGAAGGGTAGAAAGGATTAAGGGAGGGAGTGGCGGTCGAGCAGCCCTGATGGAGTATAATTTGAGTATAGGATCGATTGTTGGATAAGTGATTGTATTGTACACTGGTCAAATTGTTGGAATTATTATGGAAAATAAAAAATTTTGCTCTGGAAGAAGTGTGTAGAGACAAGGCCTTAAGACAGAAGGTCTTCTACAAAGGTCCTTAGAAGTGTGTAGAGAGACAAGGGTTTAAGAGAGAAGGTCTTCTACAAAGGCCATTAGAAGTGTGTAGAGACAAGGCCTTAAGAGAGAACGTCTTCTACAAAGGTCATTAGGAGTATGTAGAGACAAGGCCATAAGACAGAGAAGAAGGTCTTCTACAAAGGCCATTAGAAGTGTGTAGAGACAAGTCCTTAAGAGAGAAGGTCTTCTACAAAGGCCATTAGAAGTGTGTAAAGACAAGGCCTTAAGAGAAAAGGTCTTCTACAAAGGCCATTAGAAGTGTATAGAGACAAGGCCATAAGACAGAGAAGGTCTTCTACAAAGGCCATTAGAAGTGTGTAGAGACAAGGCCATAAGACAGAGAAGGTCTTCTACCAAGGCCATTAGAAGTCTGTAGAGACAAGGCCTTAAGAGAGAAGGTCTTCTACAAAGGTCATTAGAAGTGTGTAGAGGCAAGGCCATAAGACAGAGAAGAAGGTCTTCTACAAAGGTCCTTAGAAGCTGGTAGGGAAAAGGCCGTAAGACAGAGAAGAAGGTCTTCTACAATGGTCATTAGAAGCTGGTAGGGACAAGGACGTGACCGAAGGTCTTTAGACAGAATGAACAATGTCTTCTCTTTTGTTTCCCCCCACATTCAGCTGCGGGACCTGAGACACGAAAACATCAACCCTTTCGTCGGCTTCTTCCATGACAGCGGCATCCTGGCTATTGTCTCGGAGCACTGCGCGCGAGGGAGTCTCGAGGATCTTCTCCGTAACGAGGACATGAAGCTGGACTGGATGTTCAAGTCGTCCTTGCTGCTGGACCTTATCAAGGTGCCCAGGAAACAGCTCTAGTTATTTCTTCTGATCCGGCTCCCCAAACACGACAAACCCTCTGAAGTGAACTCAAAAGATTCCTTTTTTAGGAGCGGCAAAAAATTTCTCTGTCACCGCAGGTTAACATGTCCGTCCGGCCAGGAGAGGAATAGTTGTCTGCCACACCTATTCATCTCCGCCCCTTGCCTTTTATCCCCAGATCTAGGGTTCCCAGATCTTCCTAAGCAGCGGTGGCTCTTCTGTCCCGAAGACCAGCTCATAGATTTCCATTGTTCTCCTCTCCTCTGCCTTCTGCTCATCTACGCATCAGGCACTGGACCCACCTGTTCCTACTCTTCTTCATCAGCCACCTCCAGACTTAGGAGCTGTTGACTCTCCATCTGAGGGCTGACGGACAGCCCAGGTCCAGGTCCAGGTCCAGGCCCCGCCTCTGTCTCTTTCTCTCTGCCAACTCCATTCCCTCTTCCCCCTCGGAGCTCTCAGGTTGCCCTGACTCCCGCACCTCCTCCTCCTCCTCTGATTTGGCTGCTGGAGGGGCCGGCGGCAGTTGTTGAGCCACAACACTATTTTGAGATCCAGTTTAGGAGAAAAATGTGGGTGGGATGAGGATTCTTCACTGACGTTGAGAAAAGGGTTGGTGTTGTGTCTGTTGCAGCCCCTGAGCCCCTGAGCTCAGAGTAACTCAGAGAGTCACGGGGAAGAGCCGACAGGGCTTCCCTCTGCGGGACCTTCCTCTCTGGCTCCGCTCCAGGTCCCAGAGGCAGGCCAGGTTGAGGAGGAGGAGCTCACACGGCCTCTTTTCCCCGACCCCTCCTCCTCCTCCCTGGCAGAGCTCCAAGAGCCAGTTGAGGAGAATCAATCGTGGCTTGATGCAAGGCAGTGACGCCGAGTGAAGCGTGCACAGCAAAAGCAAGGAAGGGGCCGGCCCAGGGAGTGCTGAGTCACGGAGCCACACCCCACAGGGTATAAAAGGGGGTGGAGCTGCCATTGGGCTTCGTGACAGACAAAAACAGACTTTTGGGAGCTTTGGCTGTGCTATTTTGTGATTAAGACTTTGGCTTATGGTGTAGCTTCCTCATATAATTCCATAGATCTCCCTGAGGTAGTCCTCGTTTAGCGACTGCCTCGTTCAGCGACTCTTCATTGTTACAATGGTGATGATGAAGTAACTTTACAACCAGTCCTCGTACAGGCAGTCCTTGCCTTGCAACAGTTCATTTAGCGACCGTTCCAAGTTACGATGACACTGAAAAAAGGGACTTATGACCGGCTTTCACATTTATGACCATTGCAGCCTCCTTGTGCCCACGTGATCAAAGTTCAGAGTCTTGGCAACTGATTCACGTTTATGACAGTCACAGTGTGTCACACGATCCCCTTTTTGCGACCTTTGGACAATGGGGAAGCCAGATTCACTTAACAGCCGTCTTGCTCACTTAACATTGGCAGTGATTCATTTAACAACCGTGGTGAGAAAGGTCGTAAAATGGGGCAAAACTCGCTTAGCAGATGTTCCCCTGATCGACGTAAATTTGGGGCTTCCTTTTGGTCGTAAGTCGAGGACCAGCTGTAGTGACGGCCTTCAGGGCTGTGAAATGCAAAAGGAAAGCTGTTGTGACCCAGGCCCAAGTAGGTTGTAATAAACTTAGTCCGTGGAAAAACAAATTTTATTCGAAAAGCTGGGAATTACTTCATTCCCAGCGTCGTTCAACTCAAAGTAAAACAAATGCCTCCCAACACAAATTCCTCAGTTATCTAACAAACCTTAGTCCAATTAGGCAAACTGCCAAAGGCCCTTCCTGGCAAACATCCAGAAGTCACAAAAACAAAGACTGGGAGAAGACAGAGCAGAAGACGCAGCTACAACGTTGTTTTCCAGCAAAGCTGAAACGCCGTTGCTGGTCTTTTAAGTCTTATGGGAGGGGCCAATCATCTCTTGGCCCTACTCCCGAGTCGTCCTCTCTGCTTGAGCTGCTCTTGCCTTCTGGCAGCTCTTCTCATGAGTGCATTAGGAACAGGCTCCTCTTGTTCCTCTGCCTCACTACTATCAGTCTCTGGAGTCTCTGGAGTCCGCACCTCACTTCCCAATGGCCCTGGCCTCACCTCAGCCTCATCGCTGTCCGACTCCGTTGCCAGGTCTGTAGGCTGCTGACGGACCACAACAAAAGCTAAAAGATCATACAGTACGTAGAATCGTGCTTTCACTTCGCTTCAGGACTCAAATGGCCGACGCTGACTGGGGTCGCTGAACGAGGACTCCCTTCATTGCGACGTGCCCAAGAGCCACTCAACCTCTTCTTTTTTTCCGCCAGGGAATGAAGTATCTGCACCATCAGGAATTCCCGCACGGCCGGCTGAAGTCTCGGAATTGCCTGGTGGACGGACGTTTCGTCCTGAAAATCACGGATCACGGATACAACGAGTTGTTGGAAGCTCAGAATGTGGCCCGAGAAGCGATGAAGCCCGAGGGTCAGTAGAGGAAAAATGGCAAGGAGAAGGGAATTAGATGGGCTGATCAAATGTCTCTGGGATATATCGACTTAACGACAGCTTGTTTAGCGAGCGTTCAATGTTGCAAAAATATCACTCAAGACCGTTTTTCAAACCTGCGATGGTTTGCGGAAGGGATGGCTAACTTTTTTGCCATTGCGTGCCAAAAGTGGAGGGAGTCGCGCATGTGCGTGCCCACACCCATAATTCTATGCACCTTGCGCGGCTCCTCACATTCCCCCTTCTTTTGGCGCGCAATGGTACGGTGGGCCCAGTAGGCCCATTTTTTGCTCTCCCCTGGCTCCAGAGCCTTTCTGGGAGCCCGGGGAGGGTGAAAACAGCCATCCCCACCCCCCTCCGGAAACCGGAAACTGCCCGTTTGCTGACTTCCGGTGGGACTGGAAGGCCTGCTTTTGAGCTCGTGTGCCACCTGCGGCACGCGTGCCGTAGGTTCGCCATCACGGGTTTACGGCATCCCCCCGCGGCCGCGTGATCCAAAATTTGGTTGGCTGGTTCAACTGCTTCTGTGATGGTTTGTGTTCTGTCCCCGCTACGTGTTAGTCTGTGTGCAGCTCGACATGCAGCTAAACCCACCTATCTTCCAATAAAACAGACGGTGTGCGTAGATCTGGATGCTTTATTGAAAGAACAGGATATGGGGAAACTGGAGAAAACAGGAGATGCGTACAATGAGAACCAAATACAAGATAGGCAATATTGAGTACTGTTGAACACAATTTAAATCTCACCAGCGATGCTCTGTGTATCGGATGTGCTTTTTGTTGTGACCCAGGCCCAAGTAGGTCGTAAGAAACTCAGTCCGTGGAAAAACAAACTATATTCGAACAGCTGGGAAGTACTTCATTCCCAGCGTCTTCGTTCAACTCAAAAGTAAAACAAACGCCTCCCAACACAAATTCCTCACTTATCTCACAAACCTTAGTCCAATTAGGCAAACTGCCAAAGGCCCTTCCTGGCAAACGTCCAGAAGCCACAAAAACAAAGGCGTAGATGCAGCAGAGGATGAAGCAGAAGATGCAGCTACAACGTTGTTTTCCAGCAAAGCCCAAACATTCTTGCTGGTCTTCTAAGCCTTATGGGAGGGGCCAATCATATCCTGGCCTTACTCCCGAGTTGTCCTTTGTGCTTGAGCTGCTCTTGCCTTCTGGCAGCTCTTCTCATGCGTGCAATAGGAACAGGCTCCTCCTGTTCCTCTGCCTCACTACTGTCAGCCTCTGGAGGCTCCAGAGTCCGTACCTCACTCCCCGATGGCCCTGGCCTCACCTCAGCCTCATCGCTGTCCAATTCTGTTGCCAGCTCTGTAGGCTGCCGACGGACCGTAACGCTTTTGTCCTTGGATGACCATGTGCCACAGATTAAGATGGATGCTCCTTGTGCTCCTGCCTTCTCCAAATGCTAAAGGAAAATGGAGTCTGGCTTCCCAGGGACCACTTGGTTTGAGAGTGAGGGTCGATGGGTAAAATGGGTGAGATCAGCTTCAAACAATATACTTGGGGCATATTTGTCTCTCCGGCCACTAGATGGGGCTAGAGGGCAGCAACAGTATATAAAGTTATATACGCTGTGGCGGGACAGTTTGCATTTAGAATAGAATGAATGGAACAGTCGGGAGGGTCCTGGGAGATCATCTAGTCCAACCCCCAATTTATTCCACCAGACCTTTTCTGGACCGCCCCAGAAATGTTGAGGAATCCAGCGCTGGGACGGAAAGGCAGCTTCAGGGGAGATATTTACAGTATTTCCATCATCATTCAAGAAGTCATTTGCCGTGATGCGCCTTATTGCATGCTGGATATGAGCCCTGAAGGTACCTAAGGGGAGCGGGGAGCGATGAAGAGAAGGGCAGTGGTGGGTGGTCCTCTCCTTGCCAGGGTTCAGGGGTTGGAAGTCAGAAGACCAGCAGGGGAGCCAACGTGAGACATTTTGTCTTTGTCCGAGTAGAGATCATCAAGAAGGTGGAGAAACCTCCTCCCCTTTGCCGCCCGTCTGTCTCCATCGACCAAGCGCCGCTGGAGTGTATCCAGCTGATGCAGCAATGCTGGAGCGAAAAACCGGAGAGGAGACCCAATATCAATAAAGTCTTTGATCAGGTGACGTGAGCCCAGGATTGGTGGCTGGAAGCGGAAGGAGTCAGAATACAGACTAACAAGGTTTGGAAGGGACCTTAGAGGTCTTCTAGTCTGACCCCCCACCCCCCCGGCTCAGGCAGGAGACCCTATACCATTCCGGACAAATGATTGTCCTATCTATCTATCTATCTATCTATCTATCTATCTATCTATCTATCTATCTATCTATCTATCTATCTATCTATCTATCTATCTATCTATCTATCTATTTATCTTTTATCTATCTGTCCTATCTATCTATCTATCTATCTATCTATCTATCTATCTATCTATCTATCTATCTATCTATCTATCTATCTATCTATCTATCTTTTATCTATCTGTCCTATCTATCTATCTATCTATCTATCTATCTATCTATCTATCTATCTATCTATCTATCTATCAATCTATCTATCTTTTATCTATCTATCTATCTATCTATCTATCTATCTATCTATCTATCTATCTATCTATCTATCTATCTATCTATCTTTTATCTATCTGTCCTATCTATCTATCTATCTATCTATCTATCTATCTATCTATCTATCTATCTATCTATCTATCAATCTATCTATCTTTTATCTATCTATCTATCTATCTATCTATCTATCTATCTATCTATCTATCTATCTATCTATCTATCTATCTATCTATCTACCTACCTACCTATCTATCTATCTATCTATCTATCTATCTATCTATCTATCTATCTATCTATCTATCTTTTATCTATCTGTCTATCTATCTATCTATCTATCTATCTATCTATCTATCTATCTATCTATTTATCTTCTATCTATCTATCTATCTATCTATCTATCTATCTATCTATCTATCTATCTATCTATCTATCTATCTTTTATCTGTCCTATCTATCTATCTATCTATCTATCTATCTATCTATCTATCTATCTATCTATCTATCTATCTATCTATCTATCTATCTATCTATCTATCTATCTATCTATCATCTCTCTCTCTCTCTCTCTCTCTCTCTTCTACATGATCATCTACTTGTCTACTTTAATGAAAAGGAGGGCTAGGGCTGACATGACAGCAGTCTTCCAATATTTGAGGGGCTGCCCCAGAGAAGAAGGAGGTCTACCTGTTCTCCAAAGTACCAGAAGGCAGGATAAGAAGCAACGGATGCAAACTCATCAAATAGAGAACCAACTTAGAAATAAGGAGAAGTTTCCTGACAGCGAGGACAATTAACCTGTGGAACAGCTTGCCACCAGAATTTGTGGGTGCTCCAACATGGGAGGTTTTCAAGAAGAGACTGGACAGCCATTTGTCTGAAATGGTCTAGATTCTCCTGCTTGAGCTGGGGGTTGGACTAGAAGACCTCCAAGGTCCCTTCCACCTCTTGTTATTAGATATTGTTGTTATCTAATCTGCTTTTAATCTATTAAAAATACGGTACGTGCATAATTGAATATTGAGATATAAAAACCGGGTCGGCTTCTAGACCTCTTTCCCTTCTTCTCCCGCAGTTTAAAAGCATCAACAAAGGAAGGAAGACCAACATCATCGACTCCATGTTACGTATGCTGGAACAATATTCCAGCAATTTGGAAGACCTGATCCGGGAAAGGACCGAAGAGCTGGAAGTGGAGAAACAGAAGACCGACAGGTTGTTAACACAGATGCTGCCCCCGTGAGTCACTCTCGAAACTTCAGCCGGGAGGGCGGAGACCAAATCCGGATCGCGGGAATTCCCCCGAGAAATTCCTACGGAATTCCAGGCACCCAGAATTGCCCAGGCTCCGTTGAAGTCACTCAGCCAAACCCTTTGCTCAGGGGAGGAATTCCCAGATTAAAGTAGAGAGGGGTCGAGAGATGCCACGGCAGGGGGGTCAGGCTAGATTTCTTTGAGGGCTGGATCAGCATTGTAGTTCTCCTCAGCGGGCTGGCGGGGGGTGGGAGGTGGGGGGGACGTATGCCTCGTGCAGCAACCTGCCGGCCAAAACGGGGCATGGAGAGTCTGCGTGCGCCCCCCCCCTGCACCATGTTTCCACCCTCCATGGCCTCCTGCAGCACTCGGCTGGCCATTTTGGGGGCTGTTTTCAGCCCGTTTTTCCGGCCCGTTTTTTGGGCCCATTTTTCAATTTGGTTTTGGTCTATTTTTTTACTTGTTTTTTGACCCATTTTTCGACTTTTTTTTTGACCCATTTTTCGACTAGTTTTTGGCCCATTTTTCAACATGGTTTTGGTCCATTTTTCGACTTGTTTTTGGCCCATTTTTCAACATGGTTTTGGTCCATTTTTCGACTTGTTAGTTAGTGCAGAATGCGGCTGCGCGGGTTATTGAGGGAGCAGTTCGAAGCTCCCATGTATTTTATTTATTTATTTATTTATTTTATTTGATTTTTATACCGCCCTTCTCCCGAAGGACTCAGGGCGGTGTACAGGCAAAATAAAACCCACAATACAAATATACACAATTTAAATACCCTTAAAAAACTTATTCAAAATTAGCCTGATGTTAAAAATTATCGTCAATTAAAACCCCATTTAAAATTGGTAAAATACACTTTTAAAATCCAATTAAGCCAGACCCGCGCGAATAAAAAGATGTGTCTTCAGTTCGCGACGGAATGTCCGAAGGTCAGGTATTTGACGTAAACCCGGCGGAAGCTCATTCCAGAGAGTGGGAGCCCCCACAGAGAAGGCCCTTCCCCTGGGGGCCGCCAGCCGACATTGTTTGGCGGACGGCACCCTGAGAAGTCCCTCTCTATGGGAGCGTACGGGTCGGTGGGAGGCATGTGGTAACAGCAGGCGGTCCCGTAAGTACCCAGGTCCTAAGCCATGGAGCGCTTTAAAGGTCGTAACCAACACCTTAAAGTGCACTCGAAAGGCCACAGGCAGCCAGTGCAGTCTGCGCAGGAGCGGTGTTACATGGGAGCTACGCGTAGCTCCCTCTATCACCCGCGCAGCTGCATTCTGGACTAACTGAAGCCTCCGAGTGCACCTCAAGGGGAGCCCCATGTAGAGAGCATTACAGTAATCCAAGCGAGAGGTAACGAGGGCATGAGTGACTGTGCATAAGGCATCCCGATCAAGGAAGGGGCGCAACTGCCGGACCAGGCGAACCTGCTAGAAGGCCCTCCTGGAGACGGCCGTCAAATGATCTTCAAACGACAGCCGATCGTCCAGGAGGACGCCTAAGTTGCGCACCCTGTCCTTTGGGGCCAATAACTCGCCTCCGACAGCCAGCTGCGGCTGCAGCTGACTGAATCGGGATGCCGGCATCCACAGCCACTCCGTCTTGGAGGGATTAAGCTTGAGCCTGTTTCTCCCCATCCAGACCCGTACGGCTTCCAAACACCAGGACAGCACTTCAACAACTTCATTGGGGTGGCCCGGGGTGGAGAAGTACAGCTGAGTATCATCAGCGTACTGCTGGTATCTCACCCCGAAACCACTGATGATCTCACCCAACGGCTTCATGTAGATGTTGAACAGCAGGGGCGAGAGAATCGACCCCTGCGGGACCCCACAAGTGAGGCCCCTCGCGGTCGACCTCTGCCCCCCCGTCAACACCGTCTGCGTCCGGTCGGAGAGATAGGAGGAGAACCACCGATATACGGTGCCTCCCACTCCCAATCCCCCCAGCCGGCGCAGCAAGATACCATGGTCGATGGTATCGAACGCCGCCGAGAGATCTAATAGGACCAGGGCAGAGGAATAACCCCTGTCCCTGGCCCTCCAGAGATCATCCACCAATGCGACCAAAGCTGTCTCCGTGCTGTATCCGCGTCGGAAGCCGGACTGGAACGGGTCTAGATAGACATCTTCATCCAGGTATTGGGGTAGCTGAAGCGCCACGGCACTCTCTTAGATGTAACACCTATCCTGCGCAGACTGCACTGGCTACCTGTCGTTTTCCGGGTGCGCTTCAAGGTATTGGTTACTACCTTTAAAGCGCTCCATGGCTTAGGACCGGGATACCTACGGGACCGTCTACTGCCGTCCTCTATCTCCCAGCAACCGGTGCGTTCTCACAGAGAGGGACTCCTCAGGGTGCCGTCAGCCAAACAATGTCGACTGGCGGCCCCCAGGGGGAGGGCCTTCTCTGTGGGGGCTCCTACCCTGTGGAATGAACTTCCCCTCGGGCTTCGACAACTACCTGACCTTAGGACCTTTCGCCGCGAACTTAAAACCTATTTATTCCGCCTTGCTGGACTGGCTTGATTTTTAAAACTTTTAATTTGATTTTATGGGCTTGAAATTTCTGTCAATTTTATAGGGCGTTATTACATTTTAAATTTGGCCATTTGAATAAGTTTTTTAAGGGTTGTTTTTTAGTATTGTATGTATTGTTTCTTTTGTATTTTATTTTGGCTGTTCACCGCCCTGAGTCCTTCGGGAGAAGGGCGGTATACAAATTAAAATATTATTATTATTATTATTATTGTTTTTGGCACATTTTTCGACTTGTTTTTGACCCATTTTTCGACTTGTTTTTGGCCCATTTTTCAACTCATTTTTGGCCCATTTTTTGACTCGTTTTTGGTCCATTTTTCAACTTGTTTTTGGCCCATTTTTCGACCTGTTTTTGGCCCATTTTTCAACTTATTTTTGACTCATTTTTCGACTTGTTTTTGGTCCATTTTTCAACTCATTTTTGGCCCATTTTTTGACTCGTTTTTGGTCCATTTTTCAACTTGTTTTTGACCAATTTTTCGACCTGTTTTTGGCCCATTTTTCAACTTATTTTTGACCCATTTTTCGATTTGTTTTTGGCCCATTTTTTGACTCGTTTTTGGTCCATTTTTCAACTTGTTTTTGGTCCATTTTTTGACTTGTCTTTGACCCATTTTTCGACTCGTTTTGGCCCATTTTTCGACTCATTTTCGGCCCATTTTTTGACTCGTTTTTGGCTCTTTTTCAGCTGACAGAGTCTGCAGGGGGCTATGGAGGGTGAGAACGAGGCGTGGGACCCCACATTCAGCCCATTTTAGCCCCCAGAGACCCACAGGCCTCCAGAAGTTGTGGGTGCTGCAACACCTGAGGTTTTTAAGAAGAGATTGGACAATCACTAGTCTGAAATGATATGGGGTCTCCTGCTTCAACAAGGGATTGGATTAGAAGACCTCCAAGGTCTCTCTTTTTTTGTTATTTTGTTATTCAGACCTTGAACTCCTACTAACTTAACTGAACTTTTAACTGAACTTTTAACTGAACTTTCAAGTGAACTTTTAACTGAACTTTTAACTTAATTTTGAACTTAACTGAACTTTTAACTTAACTGAACTTTTAACTGAACTTTTAACTGAACTTTTAACTTAACCGAACTTTTAACTTAATTTTTAACAACTGAATTTTTAACTGAACTTTTAACTGAACTTTTAACTTAATTTTGAACTTAACTGAACTTTTAACTGAACTTTTAACTGAACTTTTAACTTAACCGAACTTTTAACTTAATTTTTAACTTAACTGAACTTTTAACTGAACTTTTAACTGAACTTTTAACTGAACTTTTAACTGAACTGAACTTTTAACTTAACTGAACTTTTAACTGAACTTTTAACTGAACTTTTAACTTAACCGAACTTTTAACTGAATTTTTAACTTAACTGAATTTTTAACTGAACTTTTAACATACTTTTTAACTGAACTGAACTTTTAACTGAACTTTTAACTGAATTTTGAACTTAACTGAACTTTTAACTTAACTGAACTTTTAACTGAACTTTTAACTGAACTTTTAACTTAATTTTGAACTTAACTGAACTTTTAACTTAACTGAACTTTTAACTGAACTTTTAACTGAACTTTTAACTTAACCGAACTTTTAACTTAATTTTTAACTTAACTGAACTTTTAACTGAACTTTTAACTGAACTTTTAACTTAATTTTTAACTTAACTGAACTTTTAACGTAATTTTTAACTGAACCTTTAACTTAATTTGTAACTTAACTTTTAATTTAACTTTTAACTTATCTTTTAACTTATCACTTAACTTAACTACTTAACTTAACAACATTGATCTATTGGAAGATGCAATCAATTAAGAATTCCTCTAATCAAGCAATCGCCTCACATTTATTTGGCATTTTCAAAACAGATCCGCCGCCTCAAACTGACTTTTTTGGCTTGCAATCTTTCCAGTTCTGTGGCCGAGGCCCTGAAGACGGGGGCGCCAGTGGAACCCGAATATTTCGAAGAGGTGACCTTATATTTCAGCGACATCGTGGGCTTCACCACCATCTCAGCCATGAGTGACCCCATTGAGGTGGTAGACTTGCTCAACGATCTCTACACCCTCTTCGATGCCATCATCGGCTCCCACGACGTGTATAAGGTGAAGGCAGATGAGCCATCTTTGTTATGGGCAGAACATCGTTTACGAATGAAGGCGGATCTACGTGTCCCGGGATAATGTTGCGGGATCCAATCTGGGTCGGTTGCTTTTGTCTTTTGAGCTTTCCGACGCATGCAGGAGCGCATCTTCAGGGAACTTCTTTCTGACAAATTGTGTGCTCAGCGGTATTCTGTGCATGGTATTTATACGGTGTCGGGTGTGGCTTCTTAGCAGCGGTGTATTTCCACATTTTGCTGCTACCGGTTTGCCGCTCGTGCACGTGTCTTCCGTGCATGCGCCCGGCCTCAAAACCGTGCCTAAATAGGATGGCATAGAGCAGTGGTTGTCAACCTGGTCCCTACCGCCCACCAGTGGGCGTTCCAGCTTTCATGGTGGGAGGTAGGGGTTTTGTCCGATACTGAAGCACTTTCCTTTTTTTTTAATTTAATTGACTTTTTAAAAAAAATTCATTAGGTTTTCATAAAATTCCCCGTGACAACTTAAATTTCTGAAAATATACTATTTGTATCACCCGCGCATAAGTTTAGTTCATGTTGGGAATGGGAGTCGCTCGTGGCTCCCACGTAACACCACTGCTCCGTAGTCTGCACTGGCTTCCTGTAGTCTTTTGGGTGCGCTTCAAGATCCTGGTTACCACCTTTAAAGCGCTCCATGGCTTAGGACCCGGGTACTTACGAGACCGCCTGCTGTTACCTTATGCCTCCCATTGACCCGTACGCTCTCACAGAGAGAGCCTTCTCAGGGTGCCGTCCGCCAAACAATGTCGGCTGGCGGCCCCCAGGAGTAGGGCCTTTTCTGTGGGAGCACCAACATCTGGAACGAACTCCCCCCAGGCGTCAAGTGCCTGATCTTCGGACCTTTCGTCGTGAGATTAAAACATATTTATTCATTCAAGCAGGACTGGCATAAATAGTTGATTTTAAATTGGGGTTTTAATAATATTTTAAATTTTAAATGTTTTAATTATCGGCCATATAGTAATAGTTCATTTTAAATTCTTTTAATTGTATATATTCTGTGTTTTTATTCTGGCTGTACACCGCCCTGAGTCCTTTGGGAGAAGGGCGGTATAGAAATTTAATAAAATAAAATAAATAAATAAATAATAAATGTTATGTAAGTGAAACTAAACGGCGCTATAGTGCGACCGCTAACAAAAGAGCCTCGTCCCAGAATAGCTCGCGCATCTCCCCCCACACCACCCAGATGTAACAGACAAGCAGAGCTGGTAGCCGGCGCCCCGCCCCCAAACCCAATTCACGATGCGCGAGAGGCATGCGCAGACGACGATACACGGCGCATTACTGTGCAACCGGTGGGTGGTTACAAAATTTTACTACTAACAGAGATACAAAAGTGGGCGGTAGGTATAAAAAGGTTGACTACCCCTGGCATAGAGCAGTGATGGATGGCTAAACTTTTTGCCATCGCATGTCAGGAGTGGGTGGGTTGCATACGCGGGTGCCCACACTCATAATTCTATGTGCCTTATCCCCGCGCATGTGCACATAAGCCCCCCTCTCCCCCTACTCCTGGCAAATGGGCTATTTTCGGCCTCCAGAGGACCTCCGGGTGGGGGTGGCCATTCCCCCCACTGACTCCTAGAGAAGCTCTGGAGCCAGGTGAGAAGAGAAAAATGGGCTTTCCCTACCACCACCACCCCGAGGCTCTCCAGAGACAGGAAACAACCTGTTTCCCTACTTCTGGTGGGCCCAGAAAGCCCGAAAAAGCGGAGCTGAGTTCACGTGCCCACTGATATGGTTATGCATGCTACTTGTTTGCCATAGGTTCGCCATCATGGGTATAGAGCCTGGGCAAGTGGGCAGGCCCACCCGTGATCTCCGCTACCAGTTCGCCTGAACCAGAACAAACTGTCTGAATACCACCTCTGCTCCTTAGTTGTCGATTAGGGTGTTGATGGCTGGTTATTAAGTCGTTGGCTGTCGTTTTCTTGTGCTGCCAAGCCCTCGCCTCCTAAATACTTGATAGGCTGGTGGTAAATCAACACACATGTTGACTGACGAGGGGCCCGTTTTTCAGGTTTCAATCGCATCCCTGGCTGTTTTTGTCCCTGCTCGTCCAACAATCTTAGTAGCTGGAAAATTGAATGTATCGCCTCGTTCATTGCAATGTGACAGCTTGGTGGAGGCAGGGATGGGCGGGGAACAGAGTACCGGATGGCCCTTATGCTTGGTGTCATCAAACAAGGATCATATTCTCTGGCTATTCGCTTTTCCGTGAGTTGATAAATCTTGGAAGCGAAGATGTAGGCCTGGGGAGCTAGATGGGAAAAAATGGTCTGTAGTGCCACTTTACCATTTTGATCATTTTTAACATAACATAACATCAGAGTTGGAAGGGACCTTGGAGGCCTTCTAGTCCAACCCCCTGCCCAGGCAGGAAACCCTACACCATCTCAGTCAGATGGTTATCCAACATTTTCTTAAAAATTTCCAGTGTTGGAGCATTCACAACTTCCGCAGGCAAGTCGTTCCACTTATTAATTGTTCTAACTGTCAGGAAATTTCTCCTTAGTTCTAAGTTGCTTCTTTCTTTGATCAGTTTCCACCCATTGCTTCTTGTTCTACCCTCAGGTGCTTTGGAGAACAGCCCGACTCCCTCTTCTTTGGGGCAGCCCCTGAGATATTGGAACACAGCTATCATGTCTCCCCTAGTCCTTCTTTTTGTTAAACTAGACATACCCAGTTCCTGCAACCGTTCTTCATATGTTTTATCCTCCAGTCCCCTAATCCTCTTTGTTGCTCTTCTCTGCACTCTTTCTAGAGTCTCAACATCTTTTTTACATCGTGGCGACCAAAATTGGATGCAATATTCCAAGTGTGGCCTTACCAAGGCATTATAAAGTGGTACTAACACTTCACGTGATCTTGATTCTATCCCTTTGTTTATGCAGCCCAGAACTGTGTTGGCTTTTTTAACAGCTGCTGCACACTGCTGCTCATATCTAAATGGTTATCCACTAGGACTCCAAGATTCCTCTCACAGGTACTACTATTGAGCAAGGTACCACATATACGGTACTGGTGCATTTTGTTTTTTTGGCCTAAATGTAGAACCTTACTTTTTTCACTGTTGAATTTCATTTTGTTAGATAGCGCCCAATGTTCAAGTCTGTCAAGATCTTTCTGTAACTTGAGCCTATCTTCTGGAGTGTTGGCTATTCCTGCCAGCTTGGTGTCATCTGCAAATTTGATGAGTTCCCCATCTATCCCCTCGTCCAAGTCATTGATGAAGATGTTGAAGAGTACTGGGCCTAAAACAGAGCCTTGGGGTACTCCACTGCATACTTCCCTCCATGTGGATGTAGTTCCGTTGAGGGCTACACGTTGAGTGCGGTTGGTTAGCCAGTTACGAATCCATCTGGTGGTGGTGCTGTCTAACCCACATTTTTCTACTTTATCTAGTAGTAGGTTATGGTCTACTTTATCAAATGCTTTACTGAAGTCCAAGTAAATTATATCGACAGTATTCCTCTGGTCTACTAATTTTGTCATCTTGTCAAAGAATGCGATAAGATTAGTCTGATTAGTCTCTTTAGGACGAACTGCCTGTCTCTTTTTTCCATCTCTTTTTTCCATCCGTTACCGGACTCCAGAATGACATCCCAGTATAACATCTCGGCTGCCAAATGGGACATAGTCAGCTGATGGTTGATTCTATGCGTTATTCGCCACAGGAACTCTTGCGCCTGCGAGGTGCCCCCGCCTCGCAGGAATGGCCCACCACATTATCGAGGGCCGGCCTCTATGACGGGTCTTGGGACCCACAGAGGTGGCATGCTAAAAAGAAGGGTTTATGGGGTTTTTTAGAAAGGGAATTTTTAAGGGGTGGGAGGGTAAGGGCGGGTAATGGGGGTAACCCGTCGGGTAGGGGGCCAGTTCCTGCACATGCTCGCGGCGGTTTTTCTTTATTAGGTCCAGAGGTTATGGGGGGAGAGCGTGTTCCTATTTGTGAGGGTGGTTCTATCGACACGGTAAGTGGGAGAGGCAGGTATGGCGGAAGCGAGGGGTCATACCAAGTTTCGGGAGCGCGTGCTCGATGTTTGAAAGCGATCACGCGCTCCGACCCCTTGGACTTCACCCGTTCCCCGGATGGTCAGGATCCTCAGAGCTTGGGCCTCCGGCTGATGTTGTGCAATGCCCGGTCCGTGGTGAACAAAGCCCCCCTCGTTTGTGACCTTATACAGGGGGGTTCCGCGGACCTTATGGGCATTACGGAGACCTGGTTGGGCACTGAAGGGGGCGTGCCCCTGGTTGAGTTGTGCCCGCCGGGTTTCCGTGCATTCCATCAGCCGAGGGCCCAGGGTAGGGGTGGGGGGGTGGCGGTTGTGATTAGAGAGAGTCTAGAGCCGAGGGAGACCACTGTACCTCAGATTGCCGGGTGCGAATCCCTCTTTGTGAGATGGGGTCATAGGTGTCAGATGGGTATGCTGATCACGTACCTGGCTCCTTGCTGCGTGACAGCTGCCCTGCCCGAGCTCCTGGAGGTGCTGGCTGGGGTGGCAGTTGAGACCCCCAGACTTTTAGTCATGGGGGACTTTAACTTGCCATCCTCCGGCTCGTCATCGACGGCAGCTCGGGAGTTCATGGCTTCCATGACGGCCTTGGACATGACCCAAGTAGTTGATGGCCCTACTCACATTGGGGGTGGCACCCTGGACCTGATTTTTCTCTCTGGTCAGTGGTTGAGAGATCTGGACTTAAAGGAATTAGTCATTGAACCTTTGTCATGGTCAGATCACTCTCTTCTTCGCCTGGACTTTCTGACCGCCATTCACCACCGCAGGGAGACGGAGCCGACACGTTGGTTCCGTCCCAGGCGCCTGATGGACCCGGATGGGTTCCGGACGGAGCTTGGGCCATTTCCTGAGGTCTGGCTCACGGCTCGACTGAGGAACTTGTTGCGGCCTGGGAACAGGCCGCGCGGGGCCTTGGACCGTGTCGTGCCTTTGCGGCCTCTGACCCGGCGCAGGTCCCAACCGGCTCCTTGGTTCTCCGAGGAGCTGAGAGGAGTGAAGCCCCGAAGAAGACGCCTGGAGAGTCTCTGGAGGTCTAGCCGTTCGGAAGCTGATCGGACACTAGTGAAGTCCTATACTAGGACTTACCTAGTGGCATTGAGGAAGCGGCGTAGCTCGCCTCCTCCCTCATTGCATCGGCAGATAACCGCCCAGCCGCCCTGTTTGGGTGACTCGCTCCCTCCTACACCAGGGGAGCGGGATGACCCGTTGCAGGGACGTGCTGAGGAGTTTAACGTTATCTATACGATAAAATCGTTCAGCTCGGGATGGTCTGGACCAAGATTGCAGTGATGCGGCGAGATGCACGAGGGTGGTCTTGGTGACATTGTGTGGGATGAGTTTGACCCTGTGGCTCCGAGGACATGGACAGGTTGTTGGGTAGGTTGAATGCCACCACGTGTTTACTGGACCCGTGCCCTCTTGGCTGGTGCTGGCCACTCGAGAGGTGACACGAGGCTGGCTCAGGCGATTCGACTGCTTCTTTGGTGGAGGTGTCTTCCGGCCGCCTTGAAAGAGGCGGTGGTGAGGCCCTCCTTAAGAAGCCGTCCTTGGACCCGGCTGTTTTAGGTAATTATCGTCCGGTCTCCAACCCGCTCAGCGAAGGTTGTAGAGAGTATGGTGGCATATCAATTTCCCTTGCACCTGGATGAAACTGTCTATCTAGACCCGTTCCAGTCCGGTTTCGGCCCGGTTACAGCACGGAGCGGCTTTGGTCGCGTTGGTGGATGATCTCTGGAGGGCCAGGGACAGGGGTTGCTCCTCTGCCCTGGTCCTATTAGACCTCTCAGCGGCTTTCGATACCATCGACCATGGTATCCTGCTGCGCGGTTGGAGGATTGGGAGTGGGAGGCACCGTTTATCGGTGGTTCTCCTCCTATCTCTCCGACCGGTCGCAGTCGGTGTTGACGGGGGCAGAGGTCGGCCCCAGGCGCCTCACTTGTGGGTGGCGCCAGGGTTCGATCCTCTCGCCCCTTCTGTTTAACATCTACATGAAGCCGCTGGGTGAGATCATCAGTGGTTTCGGTGTGAAGTACCAGCTGTATGCGGATGACACCCAGCTGTACTTTTCTACACCGGACCACCCCAACGGTTATCAAAGTGCTGTCCCGGTGCCTGGAGGCCGTACGGGTCTGGATGGGGAGAAATAGGCTCAAGCTCAATCCCTCCAAGACAGAGTGGCTGTGGGTGCCGGCATCCCGATACAGTCAGCTAAATCCGCGGCTGACCATCGGTGGCGAGTCATTGGCCCCGATGGAAAGGGTCCGCAACTTAGGCGTCCTCCTGGATGAACGGCTGTCTCTAGAAGACCATTTGACGGCCGTCTCCAGGAGAGCGTTCTACCAGGTTCGCCTGGTACGCCAGTTGCGCCCCTTTCTGGACCGGGATGCCCTATGCACGGTCACTCACGCACTCGTGACGTCTCGTCTGGATTACTGCAATGCTCTCTACATGGGGCTCCCCTTGAAGGGCATCCGGAGGCTGCAGTTAGTCCAGAATGCGGCTGCGCGGGTGATAGATTGAGTCCCCCGTGGCTCCCGTATAACACCCATCCTGCGCAGGCTGCACTGGCTACCTGTGGCTTTCCGGGTGCGCTTCAAGGTTTTGGTGACCACCTTTAAAGCGCTCCATGGCATTGGGCCGGGTTACTTACGGGACCGCCTACTGCTACCGAATATCTCTCACCGACCCGTGCGCTCTCACAGAGAGGGTCTCCTCAGGGTGCCGTCGGTGGCAATGTCGTCTGGCGACACCCAGGAAAGGGGCCTTCTCTGTGGGGGCCCCCACCCTCTGGAATGAACTACCCCCCGGACTTCGTCAGCTCTCGGACCTCCGGACCTTCCGCCGCGGGCTTAAAACGTATTTATTTAATTGTGCAGGGCTGAGCTAGATTTTAAATTATTGGTTTTAAATTGGGTTTTATTTGATATTTTAATTCTAAATTTACGGGCTTTTTAGAATCAGTTTTTTAATTGTTTTATATTGTATTTATATGTCTTTTAAATGCCTGTACACCGCCCTGAGTCCTTCGGGAGATAGGGCGGTATATAAATTTGAATAAATAAATAAATAAATAAAATAAATTCTTTGACAAAATGACAAAATTAGTTCAAATTTTATTTGAACGCCTCTCTTCTTTTAGATTCAATCTCTGCCAGCGTGAGCGATTAGGATAGGTTGATCAAGAACTGGGAGGAATATTTGATTTAAACAACTGATGGGGAAAATGGGGAGAGAGGAGCAACCAAGATGATTAGGGGGCTGGAGGCTGAAATGTATAAAGAACTTTATAAAGATTGCAGGAACTGGGTCCGTCTAGTTTAATGAAAAGAAGGACTAGGGGAGACATGATAGCAGTCTCCAATATTCAAGGGGCTGCCCCAAAGAAGAGGTGGTCCGCCTATTCTCCAAAGCTCCTGAAGGTAGGACGAGAAGCAACGGATGGAAACTGATCAAGGAGAGAAGCAACCTAGAACTAAGGAGGAATTTCCCGAAAATAAGAACAATTAAGCAGTGGAACGACTTGCCACCAGAAGTTGTAGGAGCGCCATCACTGGAGGTTTTTAAGAAGAGATTGGACAGCCGTTGGTCTAGAATGGTATAAGCTTTCTTTCAGGTGGGGGGTTGGATTAGAAGAGCTCCGAGGTCCCTTTCCGCCCCGTTATTCTGTTAAGAGGAGAATTTCTTTGGAGATTAGGTCATAAAGAGTAGATCCGCTCTGGGTACAACAAACTCAGGAAGAAATTATTAAATGTTCAAAGAGACCCTGCTTTGAACTCATTGATAAATGAGTTACTAATGCATTTTCCCTAAAGTCACTACTTCACCCCTGATTTTTTGCACTAAACGTCAAAATCTGGGTTTGAAATTCTGCGTCTGCAGCAGGATTTGAGTGCGAATGCTCGCTGCCTCACTTCCCACCTCACTTCTGGAGCTAAGCCAAGTTCCCCCTTTCCCGAGACCTTTCGGCTGTTTTCACCTGCTCCTCTTCTGATTGACAGGTGGAGACCATTGGCGACGCCTACATGGTAGCTTCTGGGCTGCCGAAACGGAACGGGAAGCGACACGCGGGAGAGATCGCCAACATGTCCCTCGATATCCTCAGTGCGGTCGGCACTTTCAAGATGCGTCATATGCCAGAAGTACCCGTCCGGATACGCATCGGCCTACACTCCGGTAGGTCAGCAGGAAGGGCGCGGCAAGGCTGAAGGGCGTCCTTTTTCGGTGGCTCTCTGCCTTTCCTTTCCTTAAAAATTAAGGAAAGTGTGCCGAAAAGCGGTTGAAACCCGCTCCCGACGTTTAAGAACTGAATTTGTCCGATGTCCTTGACAGGGCCCTGCGTGGCTGGTGTGGTGGGACTGACGATGCCACGCTATTGTCTCTTCGGGGACACGGTCAACACTGCCTCGCGAATGGAGTCCACCGGCCTTCGTGAGTAATGCATCCTTGTGTTGTGGCCTGTCAGGGTCGGCATCAGGGCAACCTGAGAGCTCTGAGGGGGAGGAGGGAGTGGAGCTGTCAGAGAGAGAGAGACAGAGGCAGAGCCTGGGCCGTCCGTCAGCCCCCAGATGGAGAGTCAACAGCCCCCAGGTCTGGAGGTGGCTGATGAGGAAGAGGAAGAACAGCTGGGTCCAGTGCCTGATGTCTGGATGCGCAGAAGGCAGAGGAGAGGAGAGCAGTGGAAATCTATGAGCCAGTCCTCGGGACGGAAGAGCCACCGCTGCTAGCAAAGCCCCACCCTAGCTCTGGGGGATAAAAGGCAGGGGCGGAGATGAATAGGTGCTTTTGTTGTTAGTTGCGAAGTCGTGTCCGACCCATCGCGACCCCATGGACAGCATTCCTCCAGGCCTTCCTGTCCTCTACCATCCTCTGGAGTCCATTTAAACTCATGCCTACTGCTTCAGTGACTCTGTCCAGCCACCTCGTTCTCTGTCGTCCCTTTCTTCTTTTGCCCCTCAATCCTTCCCAGCATTAGGACTCCAGTGAGTCCTTCTTTCTCATTGGGTGGCCAAAGTATTTCAGTTTCATCTTCAGGATCTGGCCTTCTAAAGAGCAGTCAGGGTTGATCTCCTCTAAAACTGACTTGTTTGTTCGCTTTGCAGTCCCTTGGACTCCAGCACCAGAGTTCAAAGGCCTCAATTCTTTGGCACTTTCTTATGGTCCAACCTTCACAGCCATACATTGCAACTGGGAAAACCATAGCTTTGACTATACACACTTTTGTTGGCAGGGTGATGTCTCTGAATAGGTGAATAGGTGCAGCAGACAACTTGTTGTGTCTCGCCCGCTTTCACCGCAGCCGGGGCCTTCTTATCTGCTTCCGAACACTGATGAATGTCCTAGTATGCCTCCTGGCCCCAGCCCTGGCTCCATGCCCAGACAGGCTGAGGAGGAAGAAGTACCTCCAGCCCCCAGCTCTGGCTCCATGCCCAGGCAAACGGAGCAACTAGATCCCTCCCCCTCCCCCACAGCATGTGAGCCTGAGGAAGGTCAATTACCAACAGCTGCAGACTGGAGTGACCCTCGCGTCAGAAGACTTGATAGGCGGCGGCGACAGAAGGAAGGGAGGGGCAGGCCTGGATAAGTGCTGAGTCATGGAGCCACACCCCATGGCCTATATAAAGGATCTGCTTTCTGGCATTCTCTGAGTCAGGCAAAGTCTAATATATCTTGCTGAAGTCACTTTCTGGTCTCCTGCCTGCCCTGAGGACTTTGCTAGGACTTTGGCAGAGCTGCGGAGGCACGCCTGATTCGGATTTCCCTGACCCGGTCGCCAGCAGAGGAGTGGGACACGACACAACTATTCATCTCCTGGCCGGACGGACTTGTTAGCCTGCGGTGAGAGAGAGACATTTTTGCTGGGGCTGCTGGCGCTCCTAATAAAGGAAACTTTGAGTTCACTTCAGAGGGTTTGCCGTGTTTGGGGATCTGGGTCAGAACTCCTTGGGTTGGAAAGAGCTCCAGTGGCCAAGTATCAAGAGGGAAAACCCACCTAGGGAACATGAGTGAGCGAGTTTTGCAAATCCGGATGCAATCTTCTGCCTTGGACCACACAGTTTCTTTGTCTGCAGAGAGAGAGCGTTGTAGGTCGTCGCGTCCTTTGCTTCTCCTTCAGGAGTGTTGGTGAGCCGGTCAGGAGGAGAGATCAACCAGGGAAGGAGCCCTCTTGCGTTTGAGGTCGCAATGAGTCCAGACTAATTGCCTGCTTGATCTCTCCTCCTGACTGGCTCGCCAACATTCCTGGAGGAGAAGCAAAGGACACGACGACCTACAACTCTCTCTCTCTGCGGACAAAGAAACTGTGTGGTCCAAAGCAGGGAATTAGCCCTCTTAAGTTTATGTTCTGACCTGGCTCCCAAACATGACAAAACCTCTGTAGTTAGATAAATGATTCTTTTATTAAAGTCTCCCTCTCTCACATAGCAGGTTAACAAATCTGTCTGGCAGGGAGATGAATAGTTGTCTGCCACACTTACTCATCTCCAACCCCTGCCTTTTATCCCCAGAGCTAGGGTGAGGCTTCACTAGCAGCGATGGCTCTTCCGTCCTGAAGACCGGCTCATAGATTTCCACTGTTCTCCTCTCCTCTGTCTTCTGCTCATCCACACCTCAGGCACTGGGATCCAGCTGTTCCTCCTCTTCCTCATCAGCCACCTCCAGACTTGGGGGCTGTTGACTCTCCATCTGAGGCCTGACGGACAGCCCAGGCTCTGCCTCTGTCTCTCTCTCTCTGCCAGCTCCATTCCCTCTTCCCCCTCGGAGCTGTCAGATTGCCTTAATGCTGTCGCTGACTCCCACACCTCCTCCTCCTCCTCCTCTGATTCCCGCTCCTAGGGGGGCTGGCGGGCCAACAGGCCACAACAGTTTACTTAATGAGTCCAGGCTAATTCCCTGCTTGATCTCTCCTCCTAAACCCCTTCCGAATGCCTTTGAGTCTTATTATAGGAAGCTCGCTTCCCGTTGTTATTCAGGATACTGCTTATATAGTGCTTTGCGCTTAGAACTGGAAGCATTGTTAGAGACCCCACACACCCCTATTATGATCTGTTTCTATTGCCCCCCTCTGGGAGGGGGTTTCGAAGTATTTCTAGCAAGACTATCAGATTCTGTGACAGCTTCATTCCCTATGCCATCCATCTGGTTAACTCGCGAGATTCGTTTTTCTCACCCAGTACATGGATCAGCGGGTGGGTGGCTACCGGTTCACCCCGGTTCGGGAGAACCGGTAGCAACGGAGGCAGGAGACTCTGCACACCCGCCCGGACGTCATCAAATATGCTCTGCCCATGTGCAGAAGCTCCTGCGCAGGTGCAGAAGTGGTGCGCGGATGAGCAAACCGGTAGCAAATATAAGTGAAACCCACCACTGACATGGATATAGCCAAACTAGACTGTATTGTCTCTCTGTGCCATACAATATATGTGGGTATATGCATAGTTTGTTGTTTGTTTGTTTGTTTATTTATTTATTTATTTATTTATTTATTTATTCTGTCTTGTTTATTTAGTATACATTGGAGGCACTGACTCTTTGAGAGCGGCGTGCAATGAAATTTCATTTTAATGTACGCCGATTAGTGTACATTCAAAGTGATAATAAAGTTACTCTAAGTTCTAAGTCTCGGTCAGGTATCAGCAACCTGAGGCTCCAGAGCCGCATGCGGCTCTTTGGGCCCTCTGCTGTAGCTCCCTGTCGGGTGATCCCACCACTGGCTGGCCCCACCCCTCACCCTCCCCTCCAAGTCACTCCTTGCCTGGCCTGAGAAAGTAAGGGGGATGGCGGGAGATGGAGAAGCAGCCGGGACAGAGAGATACAGAGAGAGGGGAGAAGGAGGGAGAGAGCGAGGAGGGAGGGAGAGGGGGAGAGAGAGAGAGAGAGAGAGATAGCTTAAAAGGGTGTTGTGGTTCCTGGTGTTTTTTAACAACCGGTTCTCTGCCCTAATGACCGGATGGGTAGGCGTGGCTAGGGGGGAGGTCATGTGACTGGTAGAAGTGAGTGATGCTGAGTTGGCTACACCCACCCAGGTTTTGTGGCTCCCGGTGTTTTCTTTTCTGTGGGGAACGGGTCCAAATGGCTCTTTGAGTGTTTAAGGTTGCAGACCCCCTGGTCTAGTTCTTACTTAGTCTCTCCCAGGCAAAAATTCTGGGATGATTCCCGTACTATAGGCAGAGAACAATGAAGTAGCTGGTTTGAACTCTACACGTGTAGGTCTGGTTGTTCGAACCTGACAAGGAGAGTCTGCAGGAGCATGCCAAAACTCCCAGCAAGATGGTTGTGACTGCACAATGCTTCATTTAATGTGTACTCTGCAGCCAACTATCTCAACCTTTCTGAACCACCTCATGCTACTCCTGGCGGTTGTGGTTTGCCAAACTCTGTCTAGTTTGGGTTATGATGCGCTTCAAACTGTGTGTTTCCGTTGTGCAGAGGTGGGATTCACTTACTGTCCCTACCGGTTCGTAAATGTGAGCGTGTGTGCTCGCTCCACTCACATGCGCCTCCTCTGCGCATGTGTACAGCCTTCTGCCCAAGCACAGTACTCGCGCATTACATCCGGGCGGGTAGGCAAACCCTCCCGCAGTCGCAGCTACCGGTTCACCCGAACCGGAGAGAACTGGCTGAATCTCACCTCTGGTATTGTGTCGTTTTTGCAGCTTATCGAATCCATGTCAACCTGCGGACCGTGGAGATCCTGCGTGCCCTCAAAGAAGGTTACAAACTCGATTTACGAGGGAAAACGGAGCTGAAGGTATCGCAAAATTGTTTTTGGAACGTGTACGTTAAACAATATCTCGAGACGGGAAAGTGAGAACGAGAAAAAGATGAAAAGCTGCAAAGGAACACATTGTGTATCAGACCAAAAACACCAGAAACAAGCAGCTAAAGTCCACGGTGTTTTCTGCACTGGGTGGTTTTCTTGCAGATGTTTCATGACCCAGCTAGGTAACAACATCAGTGCTAGAACAGAGTGGGGTTTGGAGAGTGGAAGAAGGTGAAGGGGAGGAACAAGAGGAGGAGGAGGAAGACGGGAGGAAGAGGAAGGGAGGAGAGGGGAGAGAGAGAGAGAGAGATAGCTTAAAAGGGTGTTGTGGTTCCTGGTGTTTTTTAACAACCGGTTCTCTGCCCTAATGACCGGATGGGTAGGCGTGGCTAGGGGGGAGGTCATGTGACTGGTAGAAGTGAGTGATGCTGAGTTGGCTACACCCACCCAGGTTTTGTGGCTCCCGGTGTTTTCTTTTCTGTGGGGAACGGGTCCAAATGGCTCTTTGAGTGTTTAAGGTTGCAGACCCCCTGGTCTAGTTCTTACTTAGTCTCTCCCAGGCAAAAATTCTGGGATGATTCCCGTACTATAGGCAGAGAACAATGAAGTAGCTGGTTTGAACTCTACACGTGTAGGTCTGGTTGTTCGAACCTGACAAGGAGAGTCTGCAGGAGCATGCCAAAACTCCCAGCAAGATGGTTGTGACTGCACAATGCTTCATTTAATGTGTACTCTGCAGCCAACTATCTCAACCTTTCTGAACCACCTCATGCTACTCCTGGCGGTTGTGGTTTGCCAAACTCTGTCTAGTTTGGGTTATGATGCGCTTCAAACTGTGTGTTTCCGTTGTGCAGAGGTGGGATTCACTTACTGTCCCTACCGGTTCGTAAATGTGAGCGTGTGTGCTCGCTCCACTCACATGCGCCTCCTCTGCGCATGTGTACAGCCTTCTGCCCAAGCACAGTACTCGCGCATTACATCCGGGCGGGTAGGCAAACCCTCCCGCAGTCGCAGCTACCGGTTCACCCGAACCGGAGAGAACTGGCTGAATCTCACCTCTGGTATTGTGTCGTTTTTGCAGCTTATCGAATCCATGTCAACCTGCGGACCGTGGAGATCCTGCGTGCCCTCAAAGAAGGTTACAAACTCGATTTACGAGGGAAAACGGAGCTGAAGGTATCGCAAAATTGTTTTTGGAACGTGTACGTTAAACAATATCTCGAGACGGGAAAGTGAGAACGAGAAAAAGATGAAAAGCTGCAAAGGAACACATTGTGTATCAGACCAAAAACACCAGAAACAAGCAGCTAAAGTCCACGGTGTTTTCTGCACTGGGTGGTTTTCTTGCAGATGTTTCATGACCCAGCTAGGTAACAACATCAGTGCTAGAACAGAGTGGGGTTTGGAGAGTGGAAGAAGGTGAAGGGGAGGAACAAGAGGAGGAGGAGGAAGACGGGAGGAAGAGGAAGGGGAGGAAAGAGAAGTTTAACACTAGGCCAACAACCAAGCCATAAACAACACCCCAGTTAAGGAACTACCACCTCAGACAAATGAAGTGATAAACAACAGCCTACTCAAAAGACCATCAAGAATATTCCGTAAATAGAAAGCAAACCCTACTCTCTTCTAGCTCTGATAGAATAGAATAGAATTCTTTATTGGCCAAGCGTGCTTGGACACACAAGGAATTTATCTTGGTGCATATGCTCTCAGCGTACATAAAAGAAAAGATACGTTCATCAAAGTACAACATTTACAACACAACTGATGGTCAATATATCAATATAAATCATAAGGATTGCCAGCAACAAAGTTATAGTCATACAGTCATAAGTGGAAAGAGATTGGTGATGGGAACGATGAGAAGATTAGTAGTAGTGCAGATTTAGTAAATAGTTTGACAGTGTTGAGGGAATTATTTGTTTAGCAGAGTGATGGCCTTCGGGAAAAAACTGTTCTTGTGTCCAGTTGTTCTGTTGTGCAGTGCTCTATAGCGTCGTTTTGAGGGTAGGAGTTGAAACAGTTTATGTCCAGGATGCGAGGGATCTGCAAATATTTTCTTCTTCTTGATTCGTGCAGTATACAGGTCCTCAATGGAAGGCAGGTTGGTAGCAATTATTTTTTCTGCAGTTCTAATTATCCTCTGAAGTCTGTGTTTTTCTTGTTGGGTTGCAGAACCGAACCAGACAGTTATAGAGGTGCAAATGACAGACTCAATAATTCCTCTGTAGAACTGAATCAGCAGCTCCTTGGGCAGGTTGAGCTTTCTGAGTTGGCGTGGAAAGAACATTCTCTGTGGTGCTTTTTTGATGATGTTTTTGATGTTAGCTGTCCCTTTTAGATCTTGCGATATGGTAGAATCTAGAAATTTGAAGGTTTCTACTGTTGATACTGTGTTGTCAAGTATTGTGAGAGGTGGAAGTATCTCCTAAAGTCTACCACCATTTCTACGTTTTTTAGTGTGTTCGGTTCCAGATTGTTCTGGTCGCACCACAAGGCTAGTCGTTCGACCTCCCGTCTGTATGCGGATTCATCATTGTCTCGAATGAGACCGATCACTTCATAGATGAAGTTCTCTTGGATCATGAAATGTCTGCACCACGGACCCCACAATTTCAAAGTGCACCAAGGACCCCACAGTCGTCGTCCTCCTCCTCCTCCTCCACTCTGGAAATCCCATTCCCTCCTCCTACTATTGATAATGTTGCCTAGTTGGGTCATGAAATGTCTACAAGACAAAGATCAATTTCAAAGTACACCTAGAACTCCATAGTCTTCCCCCTCCACTTCCTCTTCCGCTTCCTCCTCCTCCTCTCTGCAAATCCCACTTCCTCCTACTATTGATAGTGTTACCTAGTTGGGTCATGAAATGCCTGCAAGAAAATAAGCAAGTTCAGAGACCAACAAGGACCCCACAGTCTTTTTCCTCCTCCTCCTCCTCCTCCTCCTCCTCCTCCTCCTCCTCCTCCTCCTCCTCCTCCCCTCCTCCTCCTCCTCCTCCTCCTCCTCCTCTAGTAACCCCTAGTAAGACCACACCTAGAGTACCGCATCCAGTTTTGGTCCCCACACTATAAAAAAGATGTTGAGAATCTAGAAAGAGTGCAGAGAAGAGCAACCAGGATGATGAGGGGACTGGAGGCTAAAACATATGATGAATGGTTGCAGGAACTGGGCATGGCTAGTCTAGTGAAAAGAAGGACCAGGGGAGACAGGATAGCAGTCTTCCAATATTTGAGGGGCTGCCACAGAGAATGAGGGTGTCAAGCTGTTTTCCAAAGCACCCAAAGGCCAGACAAGGAATAATGGATGGGAACTGACCAAGGAGAGATTCAACCTGGAACTAAGGAGGAACTTTCTGACAGTGGGAACGATCAACCCCATGGAACAGAAGTTGCCTTCGGAAGTTGTGGTGATAAAGGACCCCCAACATATATGCAACCCTAAAATACCAATAAGTTCTGTGTGTACCTTTTACTGCTCATATGATTCTGTAAGGATGTTGTAAAGCTAATGGAAAAATTACTTCTATGTGAAAGCAGAAGTTATCGTGCTTGGCAGAGGCGTGTGTTGCAAACTTAGGGGAATATTTCTACATATTGTAACTGTTTACTTCTTAACTTTTTAACCCTGAAATGTTCTGAACAAGAATAGGGTACTGGAGGTGACTAATGACACGTGTCAGAGGATGTCTCGTGTCGTGAAAGGTGACTTAAGGTGTAAGATAACTGCCATACATAGACATGTTAACTGTAAACCAATTATGTACCATTTCGTATTTTCCTGCTTTCTACTTTCTGTATCTGAAGCTATAAAAGTATAAGCTTGGGTGGTGCCAGGTGTTCAGACTTTCTTTTTCCACGCAAGTGGAGGTCTGTGCCTATTTGCGCAAATAATTAAATAAATACTTCCTGTTTCTCTAATCCTTTGTGGTATTTTCTCCTCCACCGGAAAAGGTGGGCGTCGTCCCATATCAGTGGGAACTTCATCCCTGGAAGCTTTCAAGAAGAGATTGGACTGCCGTTTGTCAGAAATGGCGTAGGGTCTCCTGCTTGAGCGGGGGGTTGGACTAGATGACCTATAAGGTCCCTTCCAATTCTGTTAATCTGCTGTAACCTTGAGCTGATCCCTCTCTGGCATATTTGAATCAGTTTTTTAAGGGTTGTTTTAATTATTGAGTATGTTTGTTTGTATTTTGTTTGTTTGTTCGTTTGTATTGTTTGCATATCTATTCTTCCGAGCAGGACTGGCTTAATAGGGTTTTTAAACATGGATTTTATTGGGGTTTATTTTATTATGTTTTGTATTGTATTTTAAATTTAGGCTTTATTGAATAAGTTTTTTAAATAGTGTTTTTTATTGTAATATATTGTATTATTTTATCTGCCTGTTCACCGCCCTGAGTCCTTCGGGAGAAGGGCGGTATAAAAATTTTATTATTATTATTATTATTATTATTATTATTATTATTATTATTATTATTATTATTATTATTATTATTATTATTATTATTATTTTATTTGCCTGTTCACCGCCCTGTCCTTCGGGAGAAGGGCGGTATACAAATTAAAACATTATTATTATTATTATTATTATTATTATTATTATTATTATTATTATTATTATTATTATTATTATTATTATTATTATTATTATTATTATTCCTCTGTAGGGAAAAGGCACAGAAGACACTTACTGGCTCATCGGTCGCGACGGCTTTACCAAACCGATTCCGACTCCCCCAGACCTGAAGCCAGGGTAAGAGGGCAGCTCCTTTGGCGAAGGATGTTGTTTCGCTAAGACAAAAACTCACCTGGTTTCTTGAAATGTTCTCTAGAACAGGAGTCTCCAACCTTGGAAACGTTAAGCCTGGAGGACTTCAACTCCCAGAATTCCGCAGCCAGCTCTTTTGTTCCCTTCATTTTGCTGAAGCCAAGATATATGACACTTTACTGCATACCCACCATCTATTAAGAAAGTTACCCTACGTGGCTAGCTGGGGAATTCGGGGAGTTGAAGTCCGCCGGGTTTAAAGTTGCCAAGGTTGGAGATGTTGTGCCTTGCCCGCTTTCCCCGCAGCCGGGGCCTTCTTATCTGCTTCCGAACGCTGAGGAATGTCCTAGCATGCCTCCCGGCCCCAGCCCTGGCTCCATGCCCAGACAGGCTGAGGAAGAAGAAGCACCTCCAGCCCCCAGCCCTGGCTCCATGCCCAGGCAAACGGAGCAACTAGAACCCTCCCCCTCCCCCACAGCATGTGAGCCTGAGGAAGGTCAATTACCAACAGCTGCAGACTGGAGTGACCCTCGCTTCAGGAGATTAGATAAGCGGCGGCAACAGAAGGAAGGGAGGGGCAGGCCGGGATAAGTGCTGAGTCATGGAGCCACACCCCATGGCCTATATAAAGGATCTGCTTTCTGGCATTCTCTGAGTCAGGCAAAGTCTACCTTATCTTGCTGAAATCACTTTCTGGTCTCCTGCCTGCCTTGAGAACTTTGCTAGGACTTTGGCAGAGCTGCAGAGGCACGCCTGATTCGGATTTCCCTGACCCGGCCGTCAGCGGAGGAGTGGGACACGACAGGAGAGCTCTGTTCTAGAAGGTTTCAACCGCCAAGCCCTTCCCCATCCTGGTCCTGCATCTTTCTGGCCCGGGCCTTCCTGAGTTTGCTCTCTTTCCTTCAGGGCGAGCAGCCACGGGATCAGTATGGATGAAATTCCTGCGGATCGGAAGGAGAAGTTACAGAAAGCTCGTCCGGGACAAAAAATATAACCTGGGAAGAAGACTGTTGCACGAAGCCGGTTGGGATGGAGGTGAGATCATGATGGGATCAAAGGTGAATCGTGGCTGCGTTCGTTAGTCCTGGCTTCGAACGGAAGTGAAGTGCCATGAAATGAAGTCTCTATATTGTTACTTGCATTTTTGACGTGCTTTCGAACTGCTAGGTTGGCAGAAGCTGGGACAAGTCACAGGAGCTCACCCCGTTACGCGGCACTAGGGATTTCGAACCGCTGAACTGCCGACCTTTCGATCGATAAGCTCAGCGTATTACCCACTAAGCCACCGAGTCCCTTATATTATACTATTATACTATATTATACTCAGAGGTCATATTCAGCCGGTTCGGACCGGTTTGTGCGAACTGGTAGCAGAAATCGCGGGTGGCTCTGCCCACCCGCCCACCTGCACCACCTCTATGCTGTCCTACTTAGGCACGTTTTTGAGGCCAGGCACATTTAGGGAGGTGGCACGCGCTCTCACATTTTCAGTGACGGGCGAACCGGTGGGTAAATAATCTGAATTCCATCTCTGATTATACTATATTATACTATACTCTATACCAGTGATGGCTAGCTTTTTTGCCACAACGTGCCAGGAGAGAGGGTATGTGTGTGTGTGTGGGTCACACGCGTGTGTGCCCACACCCATAATTCTATGCGCCCCACCCCCGCACATGCACACACGACTCTTACCCCACCCCGACACACGATGGCCCGGTAGGTCCGTTTTTCTCTCTTACCTGTCTCCAGAGCCTCTCTATGAGTCTGGGAGGGTGGAAAATGGCCTTCCCCATTTCCCTGGAGGCCCTCCGGAGGCCAGAAATGGCCCGTTTACCAACTTCTGGTTGGACAGGAAGTTACCTTTTTTTGCTATCCCCAGCCTCCAGAGACTCCTATAGAGGCTCTGGGGGCTGGGGACAGCAAAAAATGACACTTCCTGTCCAACCGGAAGTTCATAAACGGGCCATTTCTGGCCTCCGGAGGGCCTGGGGAGGGGTGGGAAAGGCAGTTTTCTACCTCCCCAGAGTCCTAGATAGGCTCTGGAGCCAGGTAAGAGAGAAAAATGGGCCTTCCCCACCACCACCCAGGCCCTCTGGAGGCAGGAAACAGCCTGTTTCCCTAATTCTGGTGGGGCCAGAAGGCCCGAAAATCAGCTGGCCAGTGTGAGCATGTGCATCGGAGCTGAGCTTGCGTGCCCACTGATCTGGCTACGCGTGCCACCTGTGGCACGCATGCCATAGGTTCGCCATCACGGCTATATACTATACCATATTATACTATGCTATGCTACTATACTACCCGTTTCCCCGAAAATAAGACACTGTCCTATATTTTTTTCCGCCAAAAAAGGCATCAGGCATCTTATTTTCGGGGGGTGTCTTCCACTGACACACCTCACTTGCATGTGGCTCCTCCGGCTACTTTTTCGCTGTCAGAGGCCTTCAGGAAGTTCTTCTGCAGCTGGGCAAGGCTTTCCCGAAGGCCTCTGCAGCCGATAGCACAGCTCAAGGTGTTCGAGGCCTGCTTGCAACTGTCCACAATGGCCTGGTAGGTCCGCTTTGCTCTCACACCTGGCTCCAGAGCCTCTCTAGGAGTCTCTGGAGGCTGGGGACAGCAAAAAATGACACTTCCTGTCCAACCAGAAGTCGGCAAACGGGCAGTTTCTGGCCTCAAAGGGGGTGGAGAAGGCCGTTTTCGCCCTCCCCAGAGTCATAGAGAGGCTCTGGAGACAGGTGAGAGAGAAAAACGGGCCTTCTCCACCCCCCAGGCCCTTCGGAGGCAGGAAACAGCCTGTTTCCCTACTTCTGGTGGGCCCAGAAGGCCCGAAAATCATCCGGACGGCATGCACATGCATGCCGAAGCTGAGCTTGCGTGCATGTGCCATACGTTTGCCATCATGGTACTATACTATACTATACTATACTATTCTATACTATACTATACTATACTATACTATACTATACTATACTATACTATACTATACTATACTATACTATACTATACTATACTATTGTAATACTATGCTATGCTATGCTATACTAGTATTAGATTATTATATTATAATTACTATATTGTGCTATATTACATTACATTACATTATATATTGCATTTATTATACATTACATTATACATTGCAATATGGGCTGTCGATCTGAGCTCCGAGCTTGGCCATTTGGTTGCAAACGTTTCATCACTGTTCGAGGAGACATCGTCTGTGCATTTTGAAGTATGCTCGTCCGTCCGAACACTGGCCGTTAAATAGCATTTTATGTGACGCAGATCAGCGTGGGTCTTGTTTGTTCAGCTATTTCCGAGTCATGGTGTGGTTTCGGACCGTTTGACTGGTTGGTTGTTGTTCATGAGATATGGTCCGATTTCCTGTGAGCTGATGGGTTGTGACTTTTGTTGTTGTGTATGCTACGCAGATCGGTATGAAACATTGGGACGCTGAACATCAGAACTATATATTTTTTTAATAACTTCATTACTCTTTTTTTATAACCAGGTCAACCAACTCCCAGGAGTTTTCTGCTGGAAGGCCTTTGGGCAAATCTGCCAGAAGAGAACAAACCCACACTTGGGCAGGGAACCATCCCATAATAATCCAAAGGGATGCGTCCCTTCCCATCCGTCTCTTCTGCTACTTTCGAACTTCTAGTGTGCGACGGGACTTCGGCTGGTCTCGGACTTCTTACTTACCACGGTGATGAATGGTGAGATGCATGCTGGGATTCCGGCCAACTTGGTCCTCCTCATTTGAACTCTTTAGATCAAGGCCGAGGACGTGGTGGGACTTCGGCCAAGCCAGGAATGGCGGTTGTTCTTGACTTCCCGTTGGAGGCTTCGTCTGGCTTTTGATAAAGATGGGCATCTGGATCCCATAATATCGTTAATTATTTCCTTAGCAAAGAGACCAAGTGGAGCGAAAGGCCTAAAACAAAACAAAAAAAAAGGAAGACAATGATTTCAGAGAAATCGCAGAGAGATCATCGATCCAGCTGGAACTGGTCTTGGAGGGTTTTGTGGACACAACACAAGGCGCTAGAAAGAGACCTTCAAGGAGAGTTTGTTTATCAGTCTTCTGATTTTCTAGAAGAAACCAAATCCGTGCAGAGGTGAAGCTGGGATGGAGCACTTGGAGACTGTACAGCGAATGAGACAATATTCCTGGACACCAGTGAAAGTTGGACTTCAGCTCCGACGGCCAACCGTTAGATATCGGCGTTGCATCGAAGGAATATCTGTGACAATTTATATATATATATAAAAAGGGCTTTCTTTAATGCGTTTCCTCTGCCGAGCCAGGAGTCTGAATTTAATTTCATTACTTTATCTCCATCTCAAAAGTAGAGAGGACAATTTAGAGAAGTAGGAAAGGGCTATGGGCAACTATTCTACGATCCAAGAACGTTGGTTTTAAGCTATTTTGAGGAGAAATTGTGTTAAATCTTGCGTATTTTTTTAAAATCTACTTGAGGATGAGAGGCAAGGATGGATTTGGGGATCCGAATTTGGGAAATTTTGGGGAAACGAGTTGCCTCAAAAGTTCCTTCCGGAAAATAATTAATGTTTAAATATAGCTTCTTGAAGTAACTGGTCGCTATTAGCAGAGTTTCTTAATTTTGGTCGCTTTAATATGTGTGGACTTCAGCTCCCAGAATCCCCCAGCCAGGAGGGATTCTGGGAGTTGAAGTCCACAAAGCTTAAAGGGACTAAAATTGAGAAACGTTGCCACAAAACCTGGATGGGTGTGGCCAACTCCATGTCACTCACTCCCACCAAGTCACATGATCTCTTCCCTAGCCACGCCTACTCAGCCTGTCATTAGGGCAGAGAACCGGTCGTTAAAAAACACCGGGAACCACACAACCCTTTTCTCTCTTTCTTTCTTTCTCTCTCTCTATCTTCCCCTCTCTCCCCCTCTCTCTGTATCTCTCTCTCTCTCTCTCTCTCTCTCTCCCTCTTTCCCTCCCCCCTCTGTATCTCTCGGATTTCCAAGGCTAGGCGAGGAGTGACTGGGAGGGGAGGGGCCAGCCAGTGATGAGACAGGGAATTGCATCAGAGGTCCCAAAGAGCTGCATTGTGGCTCTGGAGCCACCGATTGCTGACACCCGTTGTATCCCAACCAAGCAGGCTTTCCAAATGCGTTGAGCCTTTTCCGACGTTTCAGCTCGACTTTGAATTTTTTAAGACTGTAATGCCGTTAATGCTGTAATGTCTGGATTTCAACTCCCAGAATTCCCCACGGGCTGTGAGAGTTTAGGGAAGACCACTCCGTAACCACAGAGGATTAAAAACAGAATTTTATCTTTAGTTACGCTGCTACAAAAGTACCTTAAATTGAATTATTCGCCGTCTCCAGATCAGGTCCAATGTTTCAAAGTTAACGGCTAAAATAATTCCACGTCTGAATTTTAAAAGTTGTAATGGGTTTCTCATAGGGCCATCTCAATGTAAGGTACAGATATATAAGGTTATATTTTCTGGATGGGAAAAAGGAGCTTAGCATATGTTTTGCTAACGGGAACCCCTATTTTTCTACTGACCGCCACCCCCTCCCAAAAATCCAGCTTCAGGATCTCGAATATTGTCACACAGATCCTGCGCGCAAAAAAAAAAAATGTTCGTTTTCATGGGTTTGGTCTGTTTGATGGATTTAAAAATATATTTTGCAAAACCGCTGGGCTGCTGTTGTGATTGCTTTCAGTTGGAGGAGATAAAATGGACCATGACAGGATTCGGAATGAGGCTGGAGGGGGAGGAAAGGTAAGTGTGCGGAGTTGTGTGTAGGTCCTAGTCGACACGTGCCGACTGGTAACGTCAAAAAGTGAGGGAGAGGAGCCGACAAGGCCTCCCTCTCCAGGTCCCTCCTTCCTGGCAACGCCTCAAGTGCTGGCGGAAGGCCAGGAAGAAGGCATGTCAGAGGCCCCACAGATAGGACAAGGAAGATCAATCCTGGATTGACCCTAGACATCGTTGGCAAGAGAGGCGTGCACAGCAGAGGAAGAGGTATGGCAGGCCCAGAGAGTGCTGAGTCATTGAGCCACACCCCACAGGGGATAAAAGCGGGTGGGGTTGCCATTTGGCCCTTGTGACGGACAAAAGCTACTAAGGGTGAACTGCATTGTGTGAGCTTCAGACAGTTTTTGGATTTAAGGCTTGGATTTTCGTGAGTAACTCTTGACCAATCTTTGCTCCGGCAACGGACTGTAAACACGCTGACTCTTGATAAGAACTTGGCAGGCACTTGAAGAATAGCTGCCAGAATTTTCCTCCGCCAAAGGAAACCAGGCCAACTTGTAAATAAATCACTGGCAGATGTTCTTCAGCACGTGTGTTTTCTTAGGTGAGGTGGGGGGAGACAGAACAGTGTTACCTAGTTGGGTCATGAAACATCTGCAAGAAAACGATCAAGCTCAAAGAACACCAAGGACCCCACAGATCTCCTCCTCCTCCTCTTCTTCCTCCTCTTCCTCTTCCTCCTCCCTTCTAGCACTTTTACCTAGGTCATGGAACATCTATAAGAAAACAACCAAGCGCAGAGAGCACCAAGGACCCCACAGTTCTCCTCCTCCTTCCTTCTTGCACTGATGATATTCCCTAGTTGGGTCATGAAACGTCTGCAAGAAAACAGCCAAGCTCAGAGAGCACCAAGGACCCCACAGTCCTCCTCCTCCTCCTCCTCTACACACACCATAGTCCAGTGGTGAAATCTAAATATTTTTTACTACCAGTTCTGTGGGTGTGGCTTGGTGGTCGTGGTGTGGCTTGGTAAGCGTGGCAGGAGAAGGATACTGCAAAATCCCCATTTCCTCCCCACTCCTCGGGGAAGGATATTGCAAAATCTCCATTCCTACCCCATTCCGGGGGAAGGATGCTGCAAAATCCCCATTCCCATCCCACTCTGGGACCAGCCAGAGGTGGTATTTGCTGGTTCTCCTAACTGTTCAAAATTTCCGCTACCGGTTTTCCAGAACCTGTCAGAACCTGCTGGGTTTCACCCCTGCCATACTCCCTTCTAGCACTGATGATGTTACCTAGTTGGGTCGTGAAACTTCTTCAAGAAAACAACCAAGGACCCCACAGTCCTCCTCCTCCTCCTCCTCCCTGCAACCCCCTTCTAATACTGATGATGTTACCTGTTTGGTAATAAAAAATATCTGCAAAACCCACACCAAATGTAGAGAACATCAAGGAGCCCTTATTTCAACCCCAAGCTACAAATATTCTCCTTTATTGGAGGCATCTTTGTTTTCAAGCGGCATCAGAGCCTTTGATAAGGACAATGAACCAATAAACCCGATCTTTAGAATAGCCACGTAATGGATATTAGAGATCTTCAAAACAGCAAGCTTAATTTAACGTCTGGTGAGTCCTACCTTCTTCAGAAATAAGGAAGTTTAGAGTCTCCAAACTTTGAAATAAGAAACAATCGGGGGAAAACAGCAGGGGGAAAAAAATGGATTTTGATTGAAGAAAGTTTTAAACGATTGGGAGACCAGGGAGATTTGGAATATGGGTAATTTATGCCATAGGATGTGGAAATCAAGTATATAATTGAATAATTATAATAATTGTTCATTGATTAATTGATAATAATGTTACTGATTGATATTAATATCAATCAATAATATTATTATTGATCATTGATTAATTGATAAGTAATAATTGTAATGCTCTCTACATGGGGCTCCCCTTGAGGTGCACCCGGAGGTTTCAGTTAGTCCAGAATGCAGCTGCGCGGGTGATAGAGGGAGCTTCGCGTAGCTCCCGTGTAACACCGCTCCTGCGCAGACTGCACTG